>NW_019154088.1:22894358-23137253 GCF_002288905.1 Enhydra lutris kenyoni | reverse complement strand
CATGAGGAAGAGTGAGCGTCGCATCAAGGAGCTCACCTACCAGGTGCAGGCATGGGGGCTGCTCTGGGGGGCAGGAAAGAATGGATGTGAAAGCGCTTCCCCTGCCTCACTTCCCAACCCACACGGGCCCTAGGCACAGCCGCTGTCCAGGTGGACTCAATCCCCTGGCACCTACTTCTTGAGACGCCGTCTTTAGATTAATTTTCTTGCACATTCCCTGGGGTCTGTTTGGCTTGAGTCCATGATTTTTTCTGGTGAGTGGAGAACCTACCTCTACTTCCTGAAATCTCTTTTAACCAGCATTTCCTTGGGTTTTCTTGTTTTGTTTTGTTTTAAGAAGCCAAAGTGCTACCATGAAGGCTTTTGCACCGTCCATGGAATCTTTCTGCCAGCCCGAGAGGGAAGGACATAGTATGGCACTTTCGGAATAAGAGACTCAGATATTCCATGGAACTTGTGGGACCTTAGATAAAGATGATCCCAAAATGTTCTAAGACCTGCACCTTTGTAACTCAGAGCTTTTGCCCTTGACCTGTTATTTTCCCAGTGCACCTGGGAAGAAAGGGCAGGGAAAGGAGGTGTTGGTCCGTTTGATGGCAGAATATGAGAGGCCTGAGAAAGAGATACAGCTGGAGAGAACAGCAGGTGAACTGTGTACATAAGTGGGAGTGGCACCCTAGCCCGTGTAATGATGAGGAGCTAGACATGGTCAGGTGACATTAGAGCCAGTGATCCTGGTGCCCAAATCTGCCCAGTACAGTATATATATGATAGGTGAGAATGGTCTGACTATGACAGTACCCACTTCATCCCGTGCTCCTCATTTGTCCTCTCGGCTCACTCTCAGACCACTGGCCGAGAGCATCTACAGGACTCCAGGCTGGGACTGGAGGAGCCCCGATGCCCCCATATTTTTGGATGAAGGAATTCCATTTGGTTAGGAGCCCCTTGCCCCACTTCCAGCTTTAGGGCCATAGCCCACTTTGCTTTCTAGATCCAGACTGAGCACCTTGCCTTGGCCCTTTGACCTACAAGTCAAGGCAGAGATGGAATCCCCCAGGCTCCCTCTTTGACCTGGCCCATCGGAGGGATGGAGGGACAGCTAAGGCCTGGGGAGAATAGTGACATATTGAGGGAGGGAACAATGATTGTCCTTGCTCCTCCCCCAAATTGGCTTCTCCCATCCATCCACCCCCAGACGGAGGAGGACAAGAAGAACCTGCTGCGGCTGCAGGACCTGGTGGACAAGCTGCAGCTGAAGGTCAAGGCCTACAAGCGCCAGGCCGAGGAGGCGGTGAGTTCATAGTTTTCTCCACTCTCCCTCCACACACCTCCCTGTGTGAGAATCGACGGGCCTCAGTCCCAGCATGGGGACTGGACATTTCACGCGTCCCGTGTGCTCAGAGCTGGAGCAGGCACTCTGAGCAAGCAAAGGCAATGCTTACAGCCTGCTTATAATCCATACTCCGGTAGACCTGACAGAAGACAGTATAGCTGCTAAGCAGGCCACGGGGCCACATGGTGCTGGAGGCTGGAAAGTGGCCGTGGAACTGGGCCCAGGAGAGGAGTTGGCCATAGGGCAGTGGGGAAGACTCTGGGTAGGCCGTAAAGTGTGAAAGTGAGGTGTTGATGAACACACATGTGCAGGAAACCCGGGAGCTGGGAGCAGCAGAGTCAGAGCTGGGCAGGTGCAAGTGAAGCTCGGTTCAGAATGGGACTGACCAGGCAGCATGTCATTCATCTCAGGCAGTGGGTGGCTATGCGGGATTCTGGGCAAGTTGAGGAAGGTGCCAGGCCAGGAACAGGAGACCTTTGGCAAGGCTGTTGCAGGGACATGGTTGAGGGGTGAGAGCGCTGGGCTCCTGGCTCAGGGACAGGAATCCCTCAGACTGGGAGGCTGGGGGTTTCCAGCTCCCCCAACCTACCCCGCTGCATCTCACCTCCTCCTCCCCATCCCCGGACCCCCTCAGGAGGAGCAGGCCAACACCAACCTGTCCAAGTTCCGCAAGGTGCAGCACGAGCTGGATGAGGCCGAGGAGCGGGCAGACATCGCGGAGTCCCAGGTCAACAAGCTGCGGGCCAAGAGCCGCGACATCGGCGCCAAGGTGGGTCCGTTGGCTGGGCCTCACTAGTTGCCATGTCAGCACACCTGCCACCATCAGTGCCCCTCAGGATGGGCACTCCTTAGACTATTTTATGGAGGACTTGGGGGGCGTCCCACAACATCCATACCTGAGAAACCCCTTCCTGGTCAAAGCAGCCCATATAGACTGAAACCTCAGAAGAAAGCTTGGCCCCCCCCCAACAAAGTACAAAGACCCCTAAGTGAGCCCCAAGGTCCCTGAGGCCAGAACGTCGCCCTCTCAAGGCAGCCCCCTGAGGCCCCAGAAAGCCCTAGAGATTCCTCCCCACACCCTCTTTCCCTCTTGCCAGCTGCCCCCTTACACCTTTTATTCCTTTCTCAGCAAAAACTGCTCGAAGAGGAGTGACACTGCATCAGGAACCTCCCTCTTGACAGCCTGGAATAAACATGAAAGCCAGACTCTGCCTGCGCCCCTTCCTTCCTGCCACCGCTACTGCCAAGAGCTCTTAGAGCTCCCAAGTGGAGGGAGGCCCTGCCCTTGTGTCAGAGCTGTGGGAGCCAAGGCTTTCCACATCTTTCCACATCTACAGAGGAGGCAGCCAAGGCCCAGAGAAGTGAGGTCAGAAGGAGAGAAAACAAAGGTACCGGCATGGTGAACCAATTCTGTGTGCAGAGAGATAGGAATTTTGTGTGGAAGCCAAAGATCCCCTCCACATACCCCAGCTGTGGGCTGCAGGGGTTAAAGTTGTCCTGGGACACCCGTTCCCTCCCAGATGAACTTCCCACTGATACCACGAGAGGCTCCAGGCTCCCTGGGGGTGGAGGTTCGTAAAGGGGTTGATACAGGTCCCATTCTGGCCGACCCACAGGGAGCCCCAGGCCCCTTCAGCTGAGGCCCATGTGTGAGCTCGGCCTCTGTGGTCATGCCTCACCTCGAGGGGAATCCTGGGACGCTGAGGCCAGCTGACACTGAGCCTGAGTCAACAGGCACTGTGGACCAGAGCCAAGCATTGCTTCATTTTGGCCCCTCACACAGGCACAGGTGGGCATGGGTGTATGAGCAGGTACACGCTGTAGATCACACCCCCGCTCTCCCTGAGCACCCACCAGGGACAGTCTCGTCCAGGTCATATTCCTGCCCAGGGGACAGGGCTTGTCCCGGCCCCATTCTGCTCCAGACAAATCCCTGCCCCCTGCTGGGCTTTACAGCCCAGTTCTAACCACTTTCTCATCCCTGCATCTGGCACCCCCGTCTCATAAAGGGTGCTAGGTAAGCCCCTGCTATGCCTCCCTGAAAGGCTTGGGGTGGCCAATCAGTGCCTAGAGCCCTGAGCATGTGAGCAGAAACCCAGAAAAACACAAAATCCCATTGGTTCTAACCCTGGGGAGGCTGCCTGTGCTGGTGAGGAGCCCCAGACACGAGGACAGGAAAGTTGGAGAAGTCAGACTGAGGCAGGCCCACAACTACCACCTAGGGAAGCAGAGCAGCTCTACTGAAGCTCCAGGGTTCAGGCAGGTCTTGGGGGCTGGGGCCTGCCTCTGGAAGGAGCACCCCAGAAAAAAGGAAGATATTTCAGAGCACGAGCAAACCAGCATTAGAGGGGTAGCAAGCCAGCTTGTATGAGCTGCTGAGTTAGGCCATGTGGTTGAGCAGGGACATCCCTAGTACCCTGGCTGTCATGGGCCAGGCAGGGCTGATTCCTGGACTATAGCAGTGTCTGTTCTCCAAAAAGCCCCCAGCCCAACCCAACCCTCCCCTAGCATTTGCTGTGGGCAGTCAGGACCATCCTTCACTAGCCTGTCACCTTCCCTGGCTGTGAATGCCCAAGGACAGGCCCTCCTGTCACCTGTGAATCCCCCAGGGCCCAGCACAGGGTCTATAGGCAGGAGATGCTCAGGAAATGTTTGCTTGCTGGCAAGCTGGGAGAGCGGACCCGCTGGTGGAGGGAGCTGGAGATGAGGCTGGGCCATTTATTTTCTGAGCTACCGGGAGTTCTGTACCATATCCTGATCACCTGTATAGGTGTTAGGCAAGCTAGGTTCTTGTCCCAGCTCTGTCACAAGTGAAAAAGTCATTTCCTGTAACTGGGCTTGTTTCCTCTTATGTGAAATGAGGGCATTGGACCTGCTGATATCTAAGAGCTCTTCCAGAGCCAGCATCTGGAGGGGTTTTGCCCTCATCTGGTGCCACAGGCTGCCCTCTTTCCTGTGGCCTGCGGGCCAAGTCCTCCCCACACCACAAGGGGGAGCTCTAAACACGCCCCAGGCAAGCACCTGGTTCCAAACCCCTAAGAAACCTGTGTGCACAGGTGCTGCTGGTGGGCACTCACGCGGAGAAGGCTTGAGCCTTCTCAGACACAGGACTCTGGGAGCCCAGCCAGCAGGCCCACCACAAAGCAGCCTGGCACACAGAGATCGTGGAGAGGAAGTGTGGTGTGGAAGGAAGTCTTCAGCACCTTCAGTCCAGTCCCACTTCCTCATGGCTCAGACCTGGTTGCAGAGAAGGGACCATGACCTGCTCCAGGCAGCTTTTTTGTGACTACTCCCTGGTTTTCCTGATCTGCCTAATTCCTGGGGAAGAAAAAGACACCAGTAGGATTCGAATCTTTTAATTTGGGAATGATCAGCTTCTTCCTGCTCTCCCTCCCCAAAACACCCCCTTCCCAGTAGAGCTTCATCGGGAGTCAGATCTCGGAGCACTGAGCCCCACAGACAAGTCCCTGGTGACTTCTCAGGCCAGACTCCATCCCTGAAGGCCTGGCTGGGGGACATTAGGCTGCAGGCTAGGGAATCCAAAGGATCCAAAGGGCTGCTCTGTTCCTTTTGTCTGGCTGGGCCCAGGAGCCAGTTAGCTCAGGGTCACTGCTGGTCCTCTGTGAATATGGAGCCAGGAAGGGAAGGCATGTCAGGATTGGGCACCTGGGGCACAGGGTGGGAGGGGGCACGTCCTTTCCCCATGGCACAGACACTCACCCTGGGTGGTCCTGGGAGCCATCTCGGTCCGGTAGATCTTGAAAGCATCGTAGGCAAAGACGGAAACCAGGATGATGCCAAACACCTGTGGGAGTAGGTGTGTAGGAGCTGGGATGACACAGAGAATGCCGCTGGCCATCACATACAAGGGAGAGGGAGGTGGGCGGGATGGGGCACTGTGTGAACCAGAGCCCAGGGCCCCAGCTTGGGCTTGTGGGGAGGCACCAACAGTGTGTAAACACCAGCCAGGGGTCCCAAGGGCCTGGGGAGCTCTGTAGGGCTGGACTCACAAAAGCAGCAATGGCAGCTCCATCCCGGGAGGTCACAGCTGCAAAGGAGACCACCAGGAAGATGATGATGGCACTGACACAGCGGAGGAAGTCCTGGGGGATGGGGGGGCAGGGTCAAAGGGAAGTCGGAGGGCAAGAGAACATCATCCTGAGGTTTTCCAGGCCAGTCAGTGACTTCACCCTCAGGCCCTGTGAATTCCTACATGGAGAGACCCCTGGGCACGATATGAAGCACTTGCAAGAGATACAGAGAGCGCGAGTGAGCCAGGGAAGGGATGCAGGTGAATGCAGAGCGGCCAGGACTAGGAGCCAGGACCCTGGGCCAGGGGGAGGTGGGCAGGCCTGGGGCAGGCCGACCAGGGGCCCAGGGCAGGGCCGGGGCTGGGGTGGGAGCTTCAATGAGTGGGAGAGCAGCTCTAAGTGATTGTGTAGGAGCTGGGCCCCGTACTGACCCAGGGAAAGGAGAGAGGCTGGGAGGGAAAAGGGAAATTTCACCTTCAAGAAGTAAGGGACCAGAATGTGGTGGGGCAGAGTCCCTCACCAGACAGGGCCAGTTCAGCCGATCGAAGCGCAGGTAGTACTGGGTGGCGTAGAGGAAGAGGAAGGCGAGCGTGATGAAGAACTCCAGCAGTGCTGCGGCCATGTAGGCGGAGATGGAGGCCGTGAAGCAGATGAAGATGACGAAGGTCAGGGCCTGTAGGACCCGGGGTGTGAAGCTTGCCAGGAAGGGGACACAGGCCTAGCCAGATTTTTTTGCCTTCCCTCCTCGGAAACTCCCTCAGGCTGCCCCCAACACCCATTCTTGCCGGTCTACCCACCCCTGGTAGCGGGAGCCACACTCCAGGGCACTGGCCCCTCGAGGGCAGTCTCCAAGCTTCCCAACTCCCCCTGTCCAGGACCCCAGCAGTTTGACCAAGCTGCACCCCTCCAGGGGGCACCATTCTATGGAACCCACAGAAGAGGTGTCCTTCTGAAAGCCCAGGGTACAGGGTGCACACCAGCCTGTCCGGTTCCACACCAAGAGACAAGATTTAGAAGACAGTAGTTCCACAGTGGACTCTAAGGGTCCCTTCAGCTCTGGCGATGTCGCTGACACATACACACGGACTTAGGATGACACTCAGGTCTTGCTAAGTGACAGGGGAAGATCCTGCCCCGAGAACAGGTGTTCATGGGGAGCAGACGCAGATAAAGTCTTGTTCTAACTTCAGCTCTTTCTGCAGCCGCTGAAGCTGCTGTAAGGGCCTTCAGAGGGAGAAGCAGCCAGAGGGCGGGTGGAGGAGGAGGGCAGGGTAGCTGGGACAGGAGCGGTGTCCAGAGAGCCCCGGAAAGGAGACCACCCAAGGGCTGAGACCAGTGAGGGCACTGAGCAGGGAGAGGGGGGAGTGAGATCATACTGGGAGAGGTGGAGGCGCCAGGTCGGGGAGGTGGCTGTTACCAGCTCGGTTTCCAGCAGGATGCCTTTGAGGGAGGAGAGGAAAGTCTTGTCCACAGCGAAGCCCTGGAGCCCCGCAGCTGCCCCCTCCGCAGGGAGCCCATCCCGGCGATCCCGAGCACTGAGCATCTCCGTGGGGCCCACCAGGCACAGCCCCCACTGCCACCGGCCTGAGAAGGGAACTGGGAAAACAGAAACCTGGAGAGATGGGGAAGCAAACAGAAGCAGGGAGGCACTTGGAGAAACCTGCAAGAGAAGCGGGGAGGTCGGCCGAGGGGCCGCCAAGGAGCCTCGCCCAGCCAGACGGGCCTTCTCCCAGCTGCCCAGAGTGCCCCTGCTGGTGCCTGCACCGCCTCCACCCCACCCCGGGAAGCACATGGGGAGGGCAGGGGAGGGGCGGGGAGGAGTGGTCAGCCCTCTGGTTGCTAGAGCCCAACCCAGCCTAGAGAAGGAGAGCAGGGAGGAGGGGGGGAAAGGAGGAGGTCCACACAGAAACTGGGAGGAGCTGGGAGGTAAGCTGAGAATCTGAGCTAGACCAGGAGCCCCCCAAGGACCCAAGCCTGAAGAAGTTTACATCCCCCTCCCCTAATTCCCCTCTTTCTGGCTGTCCTTTTCCCCTTTTCCTTTTAGGGAGGGTGGGAGCTGGAGCCCGGCCCAGGCAGCACCCCCCTGGCCCAGGCTGTAGCAGCCAAGAGTGAGGACAAAGGCAGATTGTTGGGGGGACAAGGTGGCGCTGTGTGCCTGCTGTAGTGCCTCAATGGGCCTCTGTCTCTCCAGCATGCCAGGAGGGCAGTCTGACCCCCACCCCAGTGCTCAGGGGTAGGCCAGGGAGCCAGAGAAGGGGAGGGACGGGAGGCCACAGTGGAAACTCTGGAAGGCAGAAGGACAGGGTAGTAGGTAAGATCTGACCATGGGGAAGAGAAGGGGCCAGGCTGGGGAGCCTGGTGTTCAGGCACCGGGGACGCCAAGATAAATTAGACCATTTTGAATACAGATTATTTATTTGGGTAAGTCTCTCCATGCTCAATAACAGCCTCTTCCTCAGAGCCTAGTAACTGCACCAAGGTATGTGCAAAGTAGATGTCACTGAGTGACGGACGGGTGGATGGATGGACGGACAGATGGACAGACGGACGAACACATGAAATGATGGGCTCTCCATTGGCAAAGGGGAAAGGAGCAAGAAAGTGCTTGTGCCGTGCCAGGGCAGCTGGGGATGGGAGAAAAGGAAGAGACGGGTGGTCTCTGGAGTCTTAAAGACTTTTCCCAAGAGGAAATGCCAGGAGGTCCTCTTCCCATGGCCGTAAGCTTCTCTGCTGCTTCGCCCCGCCTTTCCCATCCACTCTAAAAAGTGAAACGTGCAGTTCCCCCGAAAGTTCCCGATCCTGTCCCACAGTCTTGCTGCTCCAAGTAGTTCTTTGGAGGGGCTGAGCACTCAGGCATCCTGGCTCGCCATGGCGGGTGGTCCGACCGGGAACCGGGCACAGGCAGCATGACTAGGCCATCACTCGCGGCCGCACACACACACAAGCCAAGGAGACCTGATAGAGCCGCTGCTCCAGGCAGTAGCCATCCTGGGCGCCTTGCTCGCCGGGACATGGCCTCCGGTAGAAGACGGTCTGGTTGTGGTAGAGCAACTCCGAGTTGCCCAGGGGGTCCATGTGGGAGCCCGTCTGGAGGCTGACGCAGTGTGGACACAGGCAGCGGGCGTGGTACAGGTCCTGGGGGAGCCGGTTCAAGTCCCGGTCCAACCTGTGGAGGAGGCACTGGTCAGACTCTGGAGGGAGGCTGGCGGGGCAGGCAGGCAGGGGATGGGGCCGGGGAGGGGCTGGGGTGGGACCCCCCGACTCAGGTTTTACCCTCCCCCCCACTCAGCTCTTGTACCCACTTGCTGAGTGACTTTCAACAAGTCACCCCCTCCTCTCTGGGATTTATTTTCCCCCACCGGTAGAGAGGGGCAGGGAAGGAGGGGTGGTTTTCTGGTCCCGGAGCCATGTGGAGGCCCCCCAGACAAGCTCTGCTTCCATCTCATGTACATCCGGCATGAGGTTACTTTTTGTAATTATTACTACATTTTTAGGACTTTTAAAAATTATTATTATAAAGTAAAAACCGCTCTTATATCCAAGTATGAAACACTGTAAAGTGAAGACAGTTAGTCTCCCTACCAGTCCCTCTCCCCAGAGGGAGCCGCTGTCGACCAGTGCCTGCATATCCTTCCAGACACTTTCCTGCATCTACTATAAGCACATGTAAGTATGCATGGTAAGATTTATTTATTTATTCTGAAAGGGTTTTGTGGCCAAAACAAGACTCGAAATGTAGACGCTCCAAAGGTCTGGACCTCCCAAAGGCTAGCAGGAAACAGCCTCTGGGTTGCAAGACCGTTCTCCATGCAGACAAGCCCTCACGAGCTGGGGCTCGGCTAGAGCCGCCTTTCCCAGGGTGGGTTCCCTAATAAGTACTCTACAAGAAAAGGGGCCTGGGGCCAAATGAGTTTGGGAAATGCTGAATTTACAGTTTCTCTTCTGCGGACTTCTTGCAACTTTGAACATGCTGAGCACATTATGAATCTCTGAGGTATGAGGGCTGCATCAGGTGTCCCACACTTAACTGTCATCACTTTTTTCTGAGGAGCAGCCTGTGGGACGAGTATGGCAAAGAATAGTTTGCGGGAAGATCAGCCAAGTAGTCATCAGGGGCTCATGGCCTCCAAATGAGGGGTCTGGACCCCAGCCAGGTCAGCCCTCTGGCACCCAGCCTCCCCAGAGGGGCTCCCTGCCTCGTTGGATTTAGCCTGGGACCCAGCCAGACTTCTGAGACCACCTCAAAGCATGATGACCTGGAGTCTCTACCAGGGATCTGGTCTCACCCAAAGCTGACCTTCTCCCTACCCACCGAAATTGTCCACCATCCCCAAAGCCAAGGACGAGCCAGAATTAGACTTACGAAGAATGCGAACAAAGGCACCCCAAGAAGACACAAGACAAGGATCCCTAAGGCCCTAATTTTTAATATTTTGAGTCATTGTCCCAATTTCACTGCTTCCTAATACATGTTACATCATGGCACCAAGAGAGAATTTTAGGATTTGTGTGGCACACTGAATGGAAGAGTAAGACTGCCCATAACCAAAGAAAACCATCCCAGTGTTCTGGCTACCCTCAGAGCAGAAGGTTTCACTAACTTGGTACACTTACAGCCCCTCTAGTGACTGGGTCACTTGTAGTGGGTATTGGGGTGCCCCATGCCTTTTTCATACCCTCATTTCCTGATATTTCAGTTAGAAAAACATGTTCCATTGTAGGGACAGAAGAGGAAGGAGGAGGAAATGGGGGAGGAGGAGGGGTAGAAGAAGAGAGGAAAAGGAGAGAACCAACCTTTCCTGTACTAAGTAGAGATTTTACACACATTATTTCATCAGATCTGCACGTTGGCCTGGGGGGGTCTTACGTCATTTTACAGACATTGGCCTGGGGTGGGGGATGGTGTCTTACATCATTTTACAGATGAAAAAAAAAACAGCTTTGAAACCTTGAGGAAGTAGCTCAAAGTCACCCACTAAGAGTGGGAGCTAGCACCCAGACTAGGCCTTGCCTGAAGCCTCTACCTTTATGGCCTCTCTGAGATAAAAGGGGGTGTGGGCCAGCTGGACTTGGATGGAACCCCTCCCCCAAGTCCCTCCCATACACCCTGATGGCCCACGTGCTGGCATTTGCAAGGAGGCAGCAGACTCACTCATATCTCCAGGGAGAGATAGACCTGCTGTTGAGGGGTCCATCTTCACTGGCCCTGCAGGATTCTGGGTGGTGGGTGAGGCCCGTGGCCTCTCGGGGGAACTTGAGCACAGTGTTCCCCATCAGCCACTCGTGAGCGGGGTCCTGCCTTTTGCCGGGGCAGCAGCTGGGCCAGTGGGCACAGTCCTTCCGGATGCGAAAATTGAGGCTGTGGGTTCCCATGGCCATGACCAAGAACACGATCACCTACAGGAAAAGGCCAGTGAGATAACTGCTCTCAAACAATCGGGGTGCTCCCTCCCCAGCTGTTCTCTAAGAGCTCCACCTGGCCCCCAGCCCCAGCCCCAGCCCCAGCCCTGGAGCCTGGAGCCTGGCCTCTCTCCACCCTCAGCACCTGTGCGGCCCCTTCACACTCACCTGGTTCATGTCTGATGCTGCTCGCCCAGCCACAGTGCCGCACTGGCTGACAGATGGGGCCTTGTGGAAGCAGGCTGACTGGAGCGGCTGTGGCGTCCTGGTTTTATTTTCAGCAAACCTGTTTTGTTTATTCAAATTTATTTCCATGACCTTTTGGAGGGAGTGACCTGACATTAAAAAACAAAACAAAACCAAAAAAAAAAAAAAAAAAAAAACCCTGAAAGTGTTTCCAAAAGCTGCTCAAATGTTATATTCATGGAAGTTGTAATTCACATCACACCTTGGGAGCCTATTGGGAAAAATCTGTTCTTTGCACCTTTCTGGGTGTGGGGTCAAAGTAATAGTACTCTGCCATTCTGGGCACTGGAGAACTGGTGTTATGGGAATTCCCCTGGTTGGCTTGGTACCCCAAATTAGGGAACATCATCTGGTCTGTCTTCAAGAGGCCTCATTCCCATGCCCTCATCCAGGGCCTTGTCTCTGCCATTCCCTTTCTTCTCAGACAGCCATCTGGTCACCGACCTTAATGAACATTTCCCTCTATCTCCTTTGACCCTCAACCCTTCTGTTCTCTGACCTCTTTCTCGCTTTCGATGACCCCAACATCTAGGACCCCCATCACCTAAGGCATCTTTCTCATTGTCCGTTACCCACTTCCCCTCACCCACTCCAGTGGCTGCTCCATGCCCCATCCCACCCTGTCCTGATCTCCTCCGGGTCAGGGATGCAGGCCTAACCCCACAGGACTGCCTGGAATGCCTTGACCCCATCAGTTTGTCAGCTGGACGTGTAGGGTCTGATGGAAGAAGATGTGGGTGGTTGCTTCCATTGCATAAATGATGTGAAGCCAGGAAGGGGAAGGGCTTGGTTGTTAACAGCCTCACCTATGGCCCAGCAGGAGATCCCAGTTCCAGAACGGACCTGCCCCTGGAGCCTGGCCTCCTCTGGAACTGATCCCAGTTCCAGAACTCCCAAGGCACTGGGGACAAGGGCCGGCCTTAGCAGGTAGCTGCCCGTCTAGGGTCATGGGGCAAGTCCACCCAAGCTCAGCCCCGCCCCCAGCTCCATGGGCCACTGTCGGCCAGGAGGGGGCATACATGCTCAGAAGTGCTTTAACTAGGCCTGACCCTGAAGACATGAGTCAGCCTGGGGTCACCCCTCCGGGGAGACACAGTGCTTAAAGCAGGCCACCTACTTCCCTCCAAGCCTTTCCTCTCCATCCTTGCCCATCCATCCCCCTCATTCCCCACACCCACGACCCACCCTCCCCAACACACTCATACACAGACATGGTCTCTAGAATGATGTTTTCTGATTTGCATGTGCTTTCCCTTAGAAAATACTCCTCTAGTAACCAAGGACTCAGAAAATAAACAAAGGGACCCAGGAATAAGTTAAACTGCAGAATGAGGAGGAATCCTTCAAATGCTGTAGGGCAAAGCAGCCCCAGAGCGGAGGAGTGATGAGATCAGGTTGGGGGGGCGGTCTGGAGAATTGGAGAAGCTGTTCTGGTGGGTTTGAGGAAACCTGGAACTGGGGGTGAAGTGGGGGTTTAGGGGAAACAGGTGGTGGCTGGGGGAGCAGGAGCTCTTAGGAAAAGCACTGAGGTGAAGAACACATCACCCACTCCCATCGCCCTGCTGTCTGCCCTATGCTCCCCCACACCCTCTAGCTTCTGTGTGCCATGGGACCTCGGCTCCTGGGTGTCACATGCCAGGATAGGGCCAGGCCCTGTACCTGCAGCAGTTCATTTTATCCTTACAACGAAACGATGAGATGGAAACTAGTATCCCCATATTACAGATGACACAACTAAGACCCAAAGAAATTTAGTAACCTACCCAAGGTTGTATAGTTAGGGACAGAGCTGGCTTTTTACCCCAGCCCTGACCGGTTCCAAATCTAACCTCCTGGCATGCAGGAGCCACACTGGGCTGACCCCTAGTCAGCTGCAAATGGAAGAAAGGCCCTCCCCCTCCTCACTCTCCATCTGTGCTTTCCTGCTTACCCAGGCTTGGGCCAGAACAGGTCTCACCTGAACCTGCCAGAGGCCGGGGACATTTCTGTCCGCTTGGGCACTCAGCCCTGCTGGAGGGGACCCACCGCTCTAGCTCCATATTCCCCACACCTGGCACATGGCTTTTGGGGGTTCTGGAGAAACCCTTAACCCCAGAAAAGGCTGTGAGGGGCCACTGCTCTTCCACAAGAGCTGGATCCCTGTGGGAGCCCCCCAAACGAATGAGAGCCTCAGAGATTCACATTGACCCAGATCTTCCCATCTTGGCCCTGTCCAGGAGGGGGTGCTCGAAAGAGCTGGCAGTGATCCCAGCTGCTTGTTGATGCTGCCAGAGACCCACACTGCCCTTCAGGAGAGGCCTTTGGGGTGTCCTCTTCCCTCTGTACCAGGACATCCTGAAGAAAGCCCTATGAGGCAGAGGGAAGGACCCTGCAAGCACACAGTTGCCCCCAGGGCTGGCCTTTCCCCCATTGTGGTGATCGGCTCTGACCTGAGAACCTGGGCTCTGAGTCACATGCACCCCACCCCTCCGGTTTGCTCAGCCTCTGTCCTTATCTCCTCGCCGCTCTGTGGGATTCCTTTGGGTGATTCCCTGCCATGAGAAACATTTTCCAGAGGGTTTTCCTCCTGAGGGAACTAGTTTTGGAATCCCTGAGTCATTTCAGCTTCCAGGGAATCCTTGGGGGCGTGGGGAGATAGGGGTGACAATGGGAAGAACGCAGAAGGCGGAAGCATAGGAAAGTTCACCTCACACCTGTCCTCACTTGCCTGGGCATGGCCCCACAGCCAGAGGGGCCTGACAGAGCTCCTGGGAGGAGGAATCAGCACCCAGCAGGGCAGGGCAGGGGAGATGGGATGGAAAGTATCCCCACCATGAGGCCCTGGGGGCTTTCAAGAAGCTAGAATGTGGCTGTCCTGCCCTTCCACAGAAAGACAGCCCAGTCCTCCCCTGCTGCCTTGAAGTCCTACCCCTGCCTCTGGTCATTTCTTGACCTTGGGCCCTCTCTGGACCTTTCTCCTCCTTTGTAGACATGCTTGCGGTTATTTTGGTTTTGTTTTGTTTTTCGGTTTTGAGAGGGTAACCTGGTTGACCGCAAAAACGCCAACAAGCTCAGCCACTCTGGACCTCAGCTACCACTGAAACCACAGGACTCAGCAGGGTCTTCACAAGCCTGTTGGCACATGCCTGATGGGAAGGCCCCGCACCAGCAGTTAAAATGCTGAAACACTTCTCTCCCCACCAGTAAATCCATACATACTGTCCTCGGCCCTGGGGGCCACCTCCTGGATCACAAGCTGCCTGTGAGCCAGCAATGGGGCCCTCTAGAGTACTGCTCCAGCGCCCTGATTAGTTAGCGATAATGATACTGGTGGTTTGTTATTTGTAGTATCACCTGTAGTTACGAAGATGCTTAGGCTTGGGAGCCTGCCTTCAAAGAGAACCTTGTGTGGGGTGCCTGCATGGCTCAGTCAGTTAAGTGTCCCACTCTTGGTTTCAGCTCAGGTCATGATCTCCCCGGGGATCTTGAGATCAAGCCCCATGTCAGGTTCCATACTCAGAGGAGAGTCTGCTTGAGATTCTTTTCCTCTCCCTGCCCCCACAAATAAATAAGCGAGTCTTTAAGAAATAAAGGGAATTGGGGCGCCTGGGTGGCTCAGTGGGTTAAAGCATCTGCCTTCGGCTCAGGTCATGGTCCGCAGGGAGCCTGCTTCCTCCCCTCTCTCTGCCTGCCTCTCTGCCTACTTGTGATCTCTCTCTGACAAATAAATAAATAAAATCTTTAAAAAAAAAAAAGAAAGAAAGGTAATTAAAAAAAAAAAAAAAGGAATAAGAGAGAAACTTGTCTGGCCTGGGAGACACATGGAAAATCTGGGTGCACTGGGCAAATAGCCCCACAACTCTCTCCCCTCAGCCCAGTGCTGGTGGCACCCATGGAAGCCCTGGGCTTACTCAGATTTGTCCTAGGGTCACAACTGCCCTGTTCCTTCATCCACTCAGCTGGTAGTTACTGAGCGCCAGTAGAGGCCAGGCACTATTCTGAATACTACGAGGACAGAGGAGGACAAGCCAGATAAGATCTCTGCCTCGTGAAGCTTACGTTTTAGGAGACAGATGATAAACAAGGAAACCAGATCACGTCTGATAATCGTTAGTGCTGTGAAGAAAACGCAACACTGTTCTGAGATAGGAGGCTGAGGGGAGTGGAAGGAGGGTGCTGCTCGGACTTGCAAAGCCAGGGAAGGCCTTTCTGAGGGTGAGGAATTTGACATGACGATGGAAAGCAGGTGGGGGAAGAGTGGTCTAGACAGAGGCAGCAGGACAGACAGAGTCCTAGAGGTGGGAAAGAGCTGGAAGTATCTGAGAGCCAGAAAGGACAATGTGGGTGGAAAACAAAGGATAGGGGAGAGCGGGATGAGATAAAGTAACAAGGTGGGCAGTGGCCAGATCACAGAGGGTCTTACTGGTTGTGACAGAGCGTTTGGACTTTATTTCAAGGTCCTGACTGAATTCAAGCATGGTCTATGTGATGTGAGTTTCTCAAGGACACACACTGCATCTTTGACCTGCAGCTGCCTCCATGGGGCTGGCCTCAAATAGCAATAATAATAGTTGCTTTTATCCAACATTTAACAGCAGGGCAAGGCACTGTTCTCAGGAATCTCTTAATCTTCACAGAAAGCCTGATGCTATTGATTTCATTATTATTCCCACTTTGCAGACAGGGAACCAGAGGCTCCAAGAGGTCTTGCCAAGTTCACTAAAAGTGTTGAAACAGGATTAGAACTCAGGCAATCTGGTTGCTGTGGGGTCCCAAGAGAGGAGAACTGGAAGAAGCCCTGAGTACCTGCGTTTTGAGCAGCACGGGGAGCAAGAATAGTCATGATAAGGGATGGGAGAAACCAGCAGTTGGCCCTGCTGGGAAGCGGGGAGAACTTGGGGCCCAGAAAGCCAGATGGAAGGGTTCCTTCCCTGTTACCCTTGGGATATGGCCCAGGCAAGCCCTCAAGTGGAGGGCCCAGCTACCTGAGGCAGCCGCCCATCGCCCACCGCCCACCCGGGATCTAACTGCCCAGCCTGGGTTCCACCCAACCTCACCTGGAGCCCAGAGCTCTCCCTGAACAAGGTACAATCGCCTTAAACCCCTGCAAAGGAGAAGGCAGAGATGAGATAAGGACGGGGAAAAGGCTCCTCCTGGCCTCAACAAAGAAACACTTTCCGTTTTCATGAAAGGACAGTGGGGAGGCGGGGGCGGGGCCAGGGAGCCAAGGTGAGGAAAAGCCATGAGGGAGAACTCTGTGCTATAGGCATTTTACATATTTTTGCTCTTCACCAAAGACCCTGCTGCAGATCAGGACCTGACACTCAGAGACTTTACATAACTGGACCAAGGTCACACAGCTAATAAACCGGGGATTCATTCCTGAGTGTGACTGGCTCCCTTCCATGCCTGGGCCTCCCAGAAGCACAGTGTTGTTTTCCTGCAGCTTTGTACTCAGCTCCCCCTCACCTACATTTATTTCCCTGGGCACTGAGCTCAGGCAGTGAGCCCCAAAGCCCACCTCCCAGATCACCATTCTGCCTGCCCCTCTTTCCTGCCTAGTCCTGCCTCTTCGCCACTGTCTTCTTCTCCTTGTGCCTCTCTGAACATTCATCTTTGGGAATTGGATTTCCTGCCCGCCTCCATCTTGGCCCCAGTTTACTCTTGGCAGTCCCCGGGCGGAGCAAAGCAAGTCACTCCCCAGCATCTGAATGTCTGTGTTCCAGGCAGCCAGGCGCCCCCAGGACTGGGGTCTGGAGGAGATTGGACTGGGCTGGAACTGGGATGTGGAGCTCTCCCTCCCTACAAATCCATCTGGAAATTTGTAAGTTTCTCTACCATCCTAAGGAGTCTAAGTCTATTTAGAATTCCCAGGCCCATTCTCAGGTCTGTGAGCCAAGCCCAGCAACCAATACTGTACTGTCCATCCCCACGCTCACCCCAGAATCTTTTCCTAATCCATCCTACTTCTCCCCTCTGCATAGGATTCTTCACAGGTCCTAGGTGACAGGGAGAGGGAGACAGGGCTGGTGGCCCCCTCCCCTGCTAGGAAATGCCTGGATGTGTGGGCCTGTGTAATGTGAGGAGAGAAAGAGGGGAGCACCTGTTCAAGGCCTCAGGTTCACAAAGGGCCTTAAATTAGACTTCTGATGTTATCTCCAAATTAGGTTATACATAGTCATTGTCCGTTTTATGTGTTTGAAGTGTTCATTTGTTAAAAGTAAACACTGAAAATATAACAGTTTTTCAATCCTGTATAGCAGCTCACTTTTTCAACACCAGGAACCTCAAAAATGGAAGAAGGCAGGCTCCATTCCAGCCTAAGAGGCCTTGAGGTGTGCCCCAAAAAGGGAGATGCAAGAGATGGGGGTAGCTGGAGGGAAACAGCACACCAAGGAGATGTGGGATCCCAAGTACCCTGTCCTTTCAGGTGATCCTAGCTCCTCTGAAAGAGGTCTGCCCTGTTGTGCCCACAGTCCCCACTCCTGCTCCCGGAGGCTGCAGAGTGAAGGGGGGTGGGCGCAGGCCCAGACTGGCAGAGGAGTGTAAGAGGCGGCACCACCCGCCCGCCTGCAGCTCTGGGACCAGGCTCATGTTCTCTGCCAGGGCCAGAATCCATGTCCAGCTGCAGACCCCCACCCATCCCCCCGCCCAATCTCCTCCAGGAACGGCTGGCCAACCCTGTCACCGCTGCTGAGGCAACGCCAAGGGAGAAGAGACGCTCGGCTGAGGACCCCAGAAAGGAGGAAGGAGCGCGCTCCCTCCCACGGGAAAGACAGATGTGGGGCTCATGAAAGGGACGCAGAGAGAGGCGCGGGGCTGGTGGGGCAGAGCGGGGGCGCGGCTGGGTGAGGGAGGCTCCCAGGAAGGAGCTCACCAGACCACGGGAGGTCGGCCGCGACGTCGGGAGCAGGAGGCGCCGGGGAGCGGGCCCGGGAGGGGGCGCGCAGTTTGGCCCGAGGGTCCCAAACTGAAACTCAACACCCGCCTTCGGAGGGATCGTCCTCCTTTCTCCTCCGCCCCTTCCCTTCCCCTCCCTTTTCCCCTCCCTCCTTTCTTTTAATCCTCTGGACTGAGCCCCGCGCCGGGGCGAAGAGGGCCCGAGGGGTGGAGGAAGGAGCTACCCTGAGAGGGAGCCGGGAGCCCGGGAAGGGGAGGGAAAGGGAGCCGCGCGCGCGGGGACTGAGCCCGAAGGCCACGCGCGACCCCCGGAGCCTTCGCAGCCCCTTCAGTGTCCACCCCCCTTCCGGGCCCCCCTCCAGGCGAGTCTGGCCCCTGGCCCCTGCTCCTCCTTCGCCTTCTCTTTGCTGCTTCCTTTGCTTTGTGGCCTTTCTCTCCGTCCCCAGAGCCACCCGGGAGCTGCCCCGAGCTCCAGAGCGTGCCGAGGGGCCCTGCGGAGGGTGCGCGTGAGCGGGCCGAGGGGTGGCGGCGCGCGGGTGGGCCCCGAGGCGGCGTGGGGAAGGCGGTCCCCCACCTTCGGGCCGAGCCCGCGTGCGGGGAGCGAGGTTCCGTCGCGGCGCCCCCTGAGCATCGGGCGTGCAGAGGGCGAGTGTGCGTGAGTGTGAACCCGCCTCGCCGCCGGGCGTGCGAGTGTTTGGGCCGACCGCAGCTCCACGGGCGACGCAGCGCCACAGCCACGCTCTCAGGCCTCCCGCGCCAACCTGGCCTCCCTCCGCCAACTTGGGCGAGTCTGAAAAGGGGCGATCGTCTCCCTGCTCGCTCGCCCCACCCCCTCGCAGCTGGGCCGCCGCAGGGCCCCGGGCCGCCCTGACCACAGCCCTGGGAGCACCGCTCTCCGCCGCGGCCCCCAGCTGGGGACGGTTGGCCCCTGAACTCGCCCGTCCAGCCCAACCGCCCCGGCGGCTTCTCCCAGCCCTCGGGGCCGTCCCAAGCGGCCAGGCGAGGCGTCGAGCGCTGCCCCAGCTCCCGCCTCCTCGCCTGCCCCGGCCCTGGGAGGGAGCTTTCGGCCCATGCGAACCCCGGGTCCCTCAGCGGCCTAGGGCGGGCGGCTCCGGCGGCCTGGCCAACCCCGCGGCCCCCGGGACGGCACGGAGCGCGCGCCCTTGGATGAGGTCCCGCAGAGACGCCCCGGCCCGCCCCGCTCCTCCTCCTGCCCGGCCAAGCTGCCTCCCATTTGGGGAGTTTTGTGGGTTTTCTTTCTCCTCCTCCAACCTCCGCGGAGGCCACGACTCAGGCGCCGCAGCCAGGGGCCGCCTCCATGGTGCGGGGCGGCAGCTGGTGAAATCAGCGAAACCGAGCTTGGCCTGAAGCAGGCCGCGCGAGAGGCCAAGGCCATGGCCATAGCCACGTCGGTGAGTCCACCAGGGAGAGGAGGCTGCGGGCCATAGGCCTCCACGGCCTGCCCTGCACTCCTGTCACTTTTATTTTTGCCTTCTCTTTGTCTTTCTTCCTGGGCCCTTTCTCCTCCGAGAGGCTGAGTTCACCCCCCCACCCCCCGCCCCTGCTTTTGTTTCCCTCTCTCCCTCTCACTCCCCTTCCCTAGCTCCTTCTGGGTCTAGGTTCCCCTTTCTCCCCTCCCCCTCCCCATTCTCCTCTTTTTCTTTCTAGAGGCTGCCCCTGGATGGAGGGGAGGGGGCAAGCCTAGCCCGAGTCCTATCTGCTGTTTTAGGGGCGGGAACAGATGGCCACCGGTGGTTGGCAGGGGCTTGTGATTGGGAGGCAAGTAAAAAGGTTGGGAGGGGGTGAAGGAATGGAGGTGGCTACAGGAAAATAGGAGAGGCCAAAGAGGCCCTTCTGTAGAGGAAGAATGGAGGAAAGGGGGGAAATAAAGCAAAAGAGGGAGATCAGGCATGGAGAGAGAGAAAATAGAGGGAGGAGGAGAGGTGATGTCAGCCAGCCTCTGGCCACTTTCCGGGGACTGGGGACAAAGGGAGGAGACAGCTGGCATGATGGGAGGGTGGGAGGAGGCCTCCCAGAAAGCTTGTGGCCCACTGCCACCCCCCAGTTAAGGCAGCCACTCCCTCACAAGTCAGCTGGGCCGCTGAGGAGGGAGTAGAGCAGGGTGGCCACACCCATCATCAATCAGTCTATCAACAACTCTGGCCTGAGTTCCTGAAATGGTGAGGCCCAGAGGTTTGGCCCGTTTGGACAGAATTCAAACCTTAACACTGGGAGGAGCTCTCCACAGCCCACCTCTGCTTTCTGCCCTGCACACCTTAGAGTTTGAGTCCAAGCAACTCTGTCCCCTTTCCGCCCTTCCCTAGACGCTGTGATTTCCGGGGAAAGCAAGGCTGCCTCTTGCTTTCTGGTGCCTTCCGAATGGGTACTCTGGGCAGGAGGACTGTGAGGCTGGAAAGACAAGAAGCATGGCTCCTGACATCCTCCCATACCCCTCAAGGACGAGTTCAGTTTTCACTCCTTCTCAGACCAAACTCATTTTAGCTCCTCAGTCTGTATAACGGTGAGAAGACCTGAACTCAGAGCCTGGAGAGGGGGAGGTCCTGAAAACAGGGAGGGGTACTCTGACATAAAGATGCTGGCTCAAGGCTAGCTTAGGTCAGCTGATCAGCTTTGTAGTCCCAGGAGGCAGATTTTTCTTTGTACCTAGAGGTGGGAGGTGGCATTCACGTTCATCAAATTCATGGGATCCTAATAGCAGCTAATATTTGTTGAGCATATACAGGCCCCGTGGGGGTCCTAAGCTTTGTCCTGGTTGTTTGATGCATTATCTCCTCCAGTCCTCACCATAACCCTGTGAAGATAGTGCTGTTATTATCCAGAAATGGATATTTGGATATGGCCATGGAATTCTACAAAGGAGGAAACCGAAGGCTTGGGAAGGTCAAACAACCTGCCCAAAGTCATGCAGTTAAAAAGGGACAGAGCCAGGACTCAAGCCCCGGTCTGTCTGCCTCAAAACTGTGCTCTTCACCCCCCGCCTAACACAAAACAGTAATTTCTAATTAACAATTAGAAAGAAAAGTGCTGAGGTAACCAGGAATTTGTGCCATCTGGTTAGCATGTTTTCTTTCTGTGGGAGAATATCCTTTAGAAGCCAAAATATAGTCAGAAGATGGCTTGATGAGTGTGGAACCAGGCAAGAGGAAAAGTCCATTTGTTGTTAAAATCACCCAGCCATGAGGGCTGGACCCCCTCTCCACGCAAGGGAAATGCCCATGAAAGGAACATGCACTCTTGCTGGCTGAGCCAGGCCTCCTTCTCTCCAGGGTCTGGGACCAAATGCACCCCTGCCAGAGACCTTTAGCTTGAGATGTTCTACTGAATTAGCGCACATGGATTACCTGCTCGGTGATGCCTAACTCCTGCTGTCCACCACCATCGCCTGGGAGCCCGCCAGCAGGCGCGGTCACCTGGCAAGCACAACCCAACCAGAACATGTTCCATTACATGGTGGAAGCCTGATTCTACCAAAGGCAACATGGGACCGGAGCCCCATGAGAGCTGAATAGCAAAGGGAAATCGGGTATAACGAAGACTTCATATGTGCTTGAGTCATGTTGGAGTCATGGATTCTACCTAACCAAGAGGTTAAGTCACTAATAGAAAAAGAAGAAAGTAGAACCTCATGTTTTGATTGTGGAGAAGCAGTAGCGGGTAACTGAGAGCACTGGCTCTGGAGTCAAACAGCCTGGGGTTCAAGTCACTTCTGCCAGCAGCACCAGCTCTCTGTTGGGGGCAGAGTCCTACCCTTCTATGTCCCAGCCACCTTTCCAAATGGGGATAATGATAGCTCCATCCTCATAAGGGTGTTTTAGGATTAAATGAGATAAGATGATTAGTGTAAAGACTTGCATAGTGTCTGGATACATAATTTGCACTTGATTATCTGTGACTTTCCACCTGAGTAGGTGGCTCTCAAAGCAACAAAGCTTAGCTGTCCCTACCAGACAGTACTGGAAACAGGCCAACAAATGTTTGCTCTTGGTTGATCTGCCAGCACCCCCACCCCACACCGCCTGGCCACCCCAAACACACACAGTAGAGTGTATACTCTTTTCTCCTCTCCATGGTAACCTCAGCTTCCTCTGATAGAACCTTCTTTGCAGAGACTGAGAACAAAACAGTTGCTTCAGTTTCTGTTTTCTTCCTTTTTATGCCTAGGCACTGTCTGGGCTGGGTTTTTCCCAGTCTCTCATGGATTGCTGGGTCTCTGCTGCCATTCAGTCTAAACTTCTGCTTGTGGGGGATGCTGACTGGGAAACAGGGAAGGTGAAGGAGAGTCTCGGGCAAACCTTAGCGGGGCTTTCTCATGTACATGAAGCTTTGGAGGGAATTCATGCAACACATGGTCCTTGAGACCTGATTCCAGGTGAAGCCCTTTGACAGGGGCCAGGAATAGAGCAGTCCCTGTTCTCCCAGAGCTTACAGGGTAAGGGAAGAGATAGACAATAAGAAATGAAGCAGGCAAATAATGTAAAGTCTGATGAAGGAAACAATGGTGGAGACCAACAGAGTTGGGTAGGGAGGAGAATGAAGGAAAGACCTCTTTGAGAAGGAGACACTTAAGCAGAACTGAAGGATGAAAAAGGGCCAGTCAGGTGATGAGTCAGGGCAAGAGTAAAGGAAACCACAAGTGCAAAGGCCCTGAAGTGGGAAAGAGTCTCTCTAGTTCAGGGAATAGACAGGAAGAGGAAGAGAACAGGGGATGAAGCTGGAGACAAGGCAGGACCCACTCAAGAAGGACTGAGTCAGTTCAGATCTGTAGCCTGAGGGATGTGGGGAGCTCTGTGATATTTCTGAGCAAGGGACCTGCTGACCTGCTATGTGTGTGAGACCCCTCTCCCCACTCCCGCCTCCCCCACCAGGCCCAGCTGGCCCGG
Source organism: Enhydra lutris kenyoni (assembly GCF_002288905.1). Taxonomy (NCBI): domain Eukaryota; kingdom Metazoa; phylum Chordata; class Mammalia; order Carnivora; family Mustelidae; genus Enhydra; species Enhydra lutris. The sequence goes on along the minus strand of NW_019154088.1, from coordinate 23,114,460 downwards.
GCACTGTACGACAACACCGCTGAGTCCCCCCAGGAGCTATCCTTCCGCCGAGGGGATGTCCTCCGGGTCCTGCAAAGGGAGGGCGCTGGTGGCCTGGATGGCTGGTGCCTCTGCTCACTGCATGGCCAGCAGGGCATTGTGCCCGCCAACAGAGTGAAGCTCCTTCCTGCCAGCCCAGCACCCCAGCCCAGCCTCACCCAGGAGCCCCCCGCCCAGCCTGGCTCACCATCTCCAGCCCCAGAGCACAGCAATGAGGACCAGGAGGTGAGAGCTGGAGCCCTCCCCACCCCAAGCCAGAATAGCCCCGTTCCCCTCTGCTGGTGCCTGCAGCAAGGGGGAGGGGGCAAGGCGAGCCCTGAGACTGCAGCTCTTCATGGACCCAGAGCTGGGTGAAACCTGTCTGCCAACCCTTCCTGGGCTCTGTCTCCCCATGGGCACGGGATGGGGGCTAGAAAGGGTGTAAGTTCCTCTATGGCATACATTCTCTGCTTCTCTGGTCCCCACTCCTGACCCTTCCATCTGTCTTGATCCCCTAGGTATATGTGGTACCACCCCCAGCTCGGCCCTGTCCTACCGTAGGACCTCAGGCCGGACCCTGCCTGCCCTCCCCTGATCCCATCTACAAGGTCCCCAGAGGGAGTGGGACCCAGACAGCCGACCCTGGAGACGCCCTGGAGGTAAGAGCTAGACACCCATGTATATGCTGGGCAGGGAGCAGAGGACTCTGGGAGGGCGTCCCCTGCCGAATCTGACGATAACTGGTGGCTCGGCTCCCTCTCCAGGTCTATGATGTGCCCCCCACGGCCCTCCGAGTTCCCTCCAATGGTCCCTATGACTCCCCTGCCTCCTTCAGCCGCCCTCTGGCCCAGGGTGCCCTGCAGCCCCCTGGAGAGGATGAAGCTCCCTACGATGTGCCTTTGGCCCCAAAGTTGCCGTCAGAGCTGGAAGCAGATCTGGAGTGGGAAGGGGGCCGGGAACCCGAGCCACCCCTCTACGCTGCCCCCTCCAACCTGAAACGGGCCTCAGCCCTGCTCAATCTGTACGAAGCGCCGGAGGAACTGCTAGCAGATGGGGAAGGTGGAGGCACTGATGAGGGCATCTATGATGTGCCCCTGCTGGGACCAGAGGCGCCCCCTTCTCCAGAGCCCCCAGGAGCGTCGGCCTCCAATGACCTGGACACCTTGGCCCTGCTTCTGGCCAGAAGCCCCCCACTCCCACACAGGCCCCGCTTGCCCTCAGCTGAGAGCCTGTCCCGCCGCCCTTTGCCTGCCCTGCCTGTCCCTGAGGCCCCCAGCCCTTCCCCCGCTCCCTCTCCTGCTCCAGGCCGGAAAGGCAGCATCCAGGACCGACCTCTACCCCCACCCCCACCCCGCCTGCCGGGCTATGGGGGCCCCAAGGTTGAGGAGGATCCAGAGGGCGGGGAGGTAGAGGACGATCCAGCAGGACCCCACAATGAGTATGAGGGCATCCCAATGGCCGAAGAGTACGACTATGTCCACCTGAAGGTAAGCTCCCCTCCCACCAGCCCCACCAGAAATGCCCCAAGGTAACCAGAGGGACCCTCCCTTTCTTCCCACCCTCCTTCCTCCACTGGCCCTGCACCCTATGGCCTGGGACCCCAATACTTGGCCCCACCACTTGTACTGGTGCTACACTCCATCTAAACACAGCCTGGGGTCCCCGACCTACCTGACCTGCCACCAGAACTCTCCCAGACCTGGAGTCAAGAACCTGCAACCTCTGATGGCAGGAGAGACCTGGGGAAGAAGGAGGGACAGGGAAGGGGCAGGAACACGGGAAGGGGGCACCTGCCCTGCTCCCCCGCACCTTGCACTGAGACCCTGGTCCCTCCCACAGGGCATGGATAAAGCTCAGGGATGTAGGCCCCCGGATAAAGCCTGCCCAGGGAATCTTGAACTGCTGGAGAGGGGGCTGCCAGAGCAGCAGGTAATCCTGTGGGGACAGGAAGGAGGAACAGGAACTTGGGGGAAGCAGCAAGGGAGGGAGGTTAGGATGGGGGTAAAAACTCTGGGATAGAGAGGAGCAAGAATTCAGCAGGAAGGAGCTGGAACCTGGAAAAGGATATCAGGAATTCAGAAAGAGGGGAAAGAATGTGTTGGAGAAGAATCAGAAAACCAAACAGCCAGGGAAGCAGAGAGAATTTGGGGCTGGGCCGGGTGACCTCTGAGGCTCCTTCCAACTGTGAATTCCTGGGTTCCTAAGAGACCTGGCTTCTAATCCCAACTCCACCAGTAAGAAGCCAGGGGCCCTGAAGTCACCAGTTAATCTCTCTGGGCCTCAGGAAAGTGAGGTGGTCTCCTTGACTGTCTAGAATGGTCCTAAGCATTGTAGCTACCGTTTCTCAGGTAGATCCCAAGTGTGGGCCCCATGCTTATAAGCACATTGCACGGGTCAGCACTAATCACAGCCCCAGTTAGTACTCGAGTGGTGCTCACCGTGTGCAATGTTCTAAGTTCTCTCTACATGCTGCGGCAGTAACTGTGCTGCAGCCTTGGGAAGCAGACACTGGAATGGCACCATCCAGTATGGTGGCCCCTGACCACGTGCAGCTACCGTGTCCTTGAAATGCGGCTAGGCTGAATTGAAAGGCACTGTACATACGAAACAAACGCACACCAGATTTTGCAGGCTTAGAGTGAAAAGAAACGTCAGTCATTTTTATATTGATTACATGTTGAGATTACAACAATTTTTATATCTGGAGTTGGGGGGAAATCTGATTTCTTTTTACTTTTCTTAACATGGCTTCTAGAAATATCTTTATTATACATGTGGTTTGCATTATGTTGATGCTGGACAACGTGGTCCCAGAGGCCCCGTTTTAGAGCTAAGGAAACAAGTTCAGAGACTAGTTTGAATCCAGACTGATCTGTCATCTGCTCCGAGCACTTTCCTAGCCCTGGCTATGAGAATTTAAATGTTGCAGTGGGCAGAGGGAAGAGCTCGGGAAGAAAGGAAGGAATAAGGAGCTGAGCAAGGGAAAGAGGGGGGAAGGGGCTGCAAAAGGAGCACTGCAGTGAGCATGCCCGTCAACCACTGCTCTTGCCATCAGGAGGCCCCATGCCCCGAGGAGCCACTGGATCTGCCCACTGGAGACCTGCAGCTCCTGCACTTCTACGCAGGCCAGTGCCAGAGCCACTACTCAGCCCTGCAGGCTGCCGTGGCAGCCCTCACATCCAGCACCCAGGCCAACCAGCCCCCACGCCTCTTCGTGCCCCACAGCAAACGGGTGGTGGTGGCTGCTCACCGCCTGGTGTTTGTTGGGGACACTCTGGGCCGGCTGGCAGCCTCTGCTCCTCTGCGAGCCCAGGTTGGGGCTGCAGGGACAGCATTGGGCCAGGCACTGCGGGCCACCGTCCTGGCTGTCAAGGGGGCCGCCCTGGGCTACCCGTCCCACCCTGCGGCCCAAGAGATGGCGCAGTGTGTGGCGGAGCTGGCAGGGCAGGCCTTGCAGTTCACCACTCTGCTCTCCAGCCTGGCCCCCTAAGCTCCCCTCAGCCCTGTTCTGCCTCTCTTCTGCCTGCCGGAGCCCCCTGCTGGGATTTGGGCCGCCTCCGGAGGGCTCTGTTTTAGGGACCAGGAGAGGTGTGGGCATCTTTCCCTTTCCGGTCATCTCAGTCTCTCACAGAGATGTCCCTCCCCCTCCCACAGCTTTTTGTACGAGCCATTTTGTATAAATTATTTATATTTAATAGTATTCCCTGTTTTGTCAGGGGCAGGGAGGAACTGGACTCTTCTGTCTCAGCCTGTGGTGGGGAGATTCTTGATCACCGCACCTCTGGAAACACGGCCCCGCAGAGAATCAGGTGGCTGAAACCTGGGGCCGCCCGGAGCCCCTTTCTTGTCGTGGTTCTTGACTCTAGAACATAAGCACCTCACTACTGGCCGAGAGTGAGGGCAGGACATTGATCACCCAAAATGTGGAGGTCTGGGAGAGGTCCGAGGGCTCCTCCCCACAGGAGGTTGGAAGGAGCTGGGCCTGAGTGAGCCCTGCTATCTGGTTCTCTGATTCTGCTTCTTGGGTGCTTGGGGGAGGGGCCAGGCCTGGTGCCCCTTGCCTAAACCGATAGGACACACACTGTGGGCAGGATGTCCTTAGGTTTGGGGGGAGATTTTGCTGTTACTTTCAATAACTATTCATTCAGTGGGTTTCAGCTCCCATGATGTGCCAAGCACAGTTCTGAAGGTACATTGTGGAATGGGATGAATAAAACTGAGTCAGTTAAAATAAATTAAAAAAAAAAAAAAAAAAAAAAACCTGCCACAGATTTGACAGTTGCCGGTAATGGAAATAAACAGGGTGATGTGAGGGACTAACTGGATAAGGGAGAGACCGTTGAAGGAGACTTTGGACAGGACGTTGGGGAAGTAATATCTGAGCTGAGGCCCCAGGGATGAGAGCACCAAGAAGAGTCTGATCCTAGCATTCCCAGAAGGCAGACACTGATAACTGACTGGGGGCCTTTCCTCTAAGACTTCATTGTCACACGATGTCAATAGAGAGGTGCAGAGAGGTTGGCCTCACAAGAGCCCTGAAAGGTGCCGAGCTGAAGAGATCACCCCCAGTGAAGGCCTGTCCTCAGCGTGGTGCCACAGGACGGCTCTGGCCAACTGGACAGTGCTGGTGGCTGGCCTGGGTGCCCACTCCCTTAGATTAAGGCAAGAAGGTTTGGCTCCTTCAGCCCCCCTTCCTAGGCCTCCTGCTGCCCGTCCTCTAGACACCTTTTAGAGGAGCCAAGGGTCCAAGTGAATGCAATGTGCTGTTAGTCCATAGTCCTAAAGCATCGGTGACTAATGACAAGCCATGGCTTAGATAGGAGATCACTAGAGCCACTTACCACAGGGAAAAAGTCCAAGCCACAGATCCATGGCTTCCATTGTACTTTCCCCAGATGACACCTTGGCACTGTGACTGGATTAGAGGCACTCCAAACTTCAGTCACAGTCTGAGTCTTTTGCCTCCCCCAATGCCTTGCCTTCTCCATTTTTGGTTCCTTCTTTCTCATTTCACTCTCCGAAGAAAACTCCCAGATTCTAGGGTCACCCAAATTCACCCTTGTGTGCTGAAGACATAACGGCTATTCTCCATCATCTCCCAGAAAGAATGTTGAGAGAACAAGCCAGAAAGAGTCAAGAGATTTTAGTGCAAGTCCCAGGTCTGCCGTGCACCTGCGTGTGTGCAGGTAACTCCTCTCAGTCCTTCTGAGTCCTGGCATTACCTTTAGTAGGAGAATGATCATAATGGTCTCACAGGGCTGTGAGGCTGTAACAAGATAATGCATGTGAATGACCCAGTGCCACATAAAGGTAAGGGGTTATATATAATTCCAGGACAGACACAGGACAATCGAATCTCCAAGGAATGTTGGCTGTGAACACACCAAAGTAAATCCTAAAGAGATACTGAAATGAGTTAGGGTAGAAGAGAAGTGGGAAGCTGCTTAATGGATTAGAAGAGTTCCCATATTTGGAAAATTTCTGAACAGAGGGGACGAATTGGAAGTGTGTGGTTCAGTGGAAAGAAGAGGCAATGGATTTCCTGGCTGACACTATCTGCACACTCCTTTCTAGCCCTTACCCTTAGACTAGAGAATATAGTATCTATTAGGTATTAAATCTCTTAGAGAAGTATGTCTCTGATTCGAATATACATATACCTGGGGATCTGGTTAAGAGGGAGATTATGGTTCAAGGGCTTGAATCATATGATTCAAGGGCTTAAATCACACTTTGAGTAGCAAGTCCAGGGGTTAGCCAAGGCTTCGCTGAGGCAGATAATGCTTGAGCTGATAACTGAAGGATGAGAACTTGACTGGGGAGGAGAAGACCTCAGGCATAAAGACCAACTAGTGCAAGGGCCGTGTGGCAGTGGGGAAACTGAAAGAAGGCCAGTATGATGAGTGCAGTCTGGGGAGAGAAGCGAGGCGAAGCACCAGGGAGCATGGGATCAAGCCTGCAGGAGCATGTATGAGGCTTCTGGAATTTACCTTGTTGGTGAGGAGGAGCCATTGAAGGCTATTAAGCAGGAAAGGGGCACAAACAGATCTGCATTTTTTTAAAAAATCACTCCACCTGCACTAGAAATAAGGTTAGGGGAAAGAGGCCGGAAACAATGTGGATGCAGAACACGTTAGGAGGCCAAGCAGTCTGGGCAAAAGGTAGCTTGACTAACGGTGGTAGAGATGTAGAGAAGCAGAGTGAAAACTACATAGGAAGTAAAAGGACAGCATTTTGTAAAGGATTTGGCATGGAGGTAAAGAGGAGGCATTGTGAGGGCTGTTGCCTGAGCACCTGGCCATGGTTGAATGACGAGGGTACCATTCACTGGGGGAAAGAAGCGGTAGAAGACAACCACATTGCAGGGGGAAGAGCATGGGTTTGGTCTTGGATGTATTGAGTTTGAGGTCCCTGTGAGTCACCCAAGGTTAAAAGGATGAATAAGAGGTGGCTTCATAGGTCTGGGGATCAGAAGAGAGATGGGAGCTGGAGATGTAGATCTGGAGATCAGGTTTGTGTTGTTTATATGGGGGGTGAATGAGGCCATGGACATGGGTGAGATTTCAAGGTGGGAACATTGAAATGAGAGGACGACCCAGGACCAAGCTTCAGGCTCACAGACACAGTGATGGTGAAGAGGAGGAGGAATCTGCCATGGGGAAGAGGAGCAAGAGAAAGAAAACAAGAAATGTGTGAGACTTAGCCACTAAAAAATAAAGTGTTTAGAGGAGGGGGATGGTTAACAGTGCCAAATGATGTTAAGAAATGACAAGAGAGGGTGGTCTTGTGGACGATCGCAGCTGGGGCTCCTTACAGGGTCCAACCCAGTCTTCCATGTGCATCCCCTGAACTGTAGTTGTGAGTAAACATGCTGTCTCCCAAGTAAGCTACTCCAAGGTGATCTTGTCCATTTCATCATCCCCCAAAGCCTAGCACAAGGCCAGGCACATAATAGACGCTCAATAAATTTTACAAATGAGTGGATGGATGGAAAGATGGCTAGATGAATGAATGATGAGGAAGAACTGGAAGCAAAGGACTCTGGCAACTGCCTGGGTAGCCACTATCCTTCAGCTTTCTTCCTTTTCTACTGCAATGGCCTGCAGACCCAGGGAACAGAGACAGAGCCCCTGGGCCCTGGCCCCCCTTCCTCCCTCTGACGAAGAGTCTGGACCGAAGGTTCTGCTGACGTGGGAAGGGGAGGAGAGTCTGGAGGAAGGGGAGGGGAAAGCAGCGCAGAGATCGCAGAGACGAAGGAGGCGCCCGCGGCTGCAGAGCTGCAGAGCGGGGTCTCTCTGGCCACTGTGTCCAGACATCGGGCTCCCCACTGGGCCAAAGGACAGCGCATCCTTTTGGTGCGGGCCGGCAGGGCCCCTGCGGTCGGCAAGCTGGCTCCCCGGGTGGCCACCGGGACCCCCGAGCCCAATGGCGGGGGCGGCAGCAAAATCGACAGCACAGTAGAGATCACCCCCAGCCCCAACGGAGTAAGTGCTCATGCCCTGAGGGTTACGCCATCATCCCCCCCCGCCCCAGCGCCTGGCATCTTTCTCCTCTTCCTCCCGCGCACCGACCCCCCCCCCACCGCCTTCCTCGCACCCGCCCTCTTCCCTTGCTCTGCGGCTTTCTCTGCTTCTCCGCTTCACCCTTCTCCCCCACCCCCCAGCAGGTCGGGACTCTCGGAGATGCGGTGCCCACGGAGCAGCTGCAGGGTGAGCGGGAGCGGGAGCGCGAGCGGGAGGGGGAGGGCGACGCGGGCGGCGATGGAATGGGCAGCAGCCTGTCGCTGGCCGTGCCCCCCGGCCCCCTCAGCTTTGAAGCTCTGCTCGCCCAGGTGGGGGCGCTGGGCGGCGGCCAGCAGCTGCAGCTTGGCCTCTGCTGCCTGCCCGTGCTCTTCGTGGCGCTGGGCATGGCCTCGGATCCCATCTTCACCCTGGCACCCCCACTGCATTGCCACTACGGGGGCTTTGCCCCCAACGCGTCTGGCTGGGAACAGCCCCCCAACGCTAGCGGCGTCAGCGTCGCCAGCGCAGCCCTAGCAGCCAGCGCCGCTAGCCGCGTCGCCACCAGTACGGACCCCTCGTGCAGCGGCTTTGCCCCGCCGGACTTCAACCATTGTCTCAAGGACTGGGACTATAATGGGTTGCCGGTGCTCACCACCAACGCCATCGGCCAGGTGAGGCGGTCTCCTGGGCCGTGGGTCTGGGGGCGGGCCCAGAGCGAGGAGCACAGGGCCTCACGCCAGGCTATATCCCTCTCACATTCCCAGTGGGATCTAGTGTGTGACCTGGGCTGGCAGGTGATCCTGGAGCAGATCCTCTTCATCTTGGGCTTTGCCTCTGGCTACCTGTTCCTGGGCTACCCGGCGGACAGGTGAGGGCTGCCATGGGGACAGGGCAAGTACAGAGGAAGGGATGCTAGGGTGGCTAGCCCAGACAGGTGGCTTTTGTGCAAAGCCGAAGAAGATTCACTGAACTCTGCAGTCTTCTGGACTTCTTCTGTTCAATGATATGCAGCCCCAGCTGTATCTCAACTTCATTCCCCATCAAGAAATACTCCTTCCATACCTCTTCTGCACAAGGGAATAATATACCACCCATTCCCCATCCTCATATCCATGGATCAATGGCTCATCTCCAAAGACAATAGCCCCATTACCACTGACTAAAAACCATGCCTCCACAGATCAAAAGTCCTTGCTCTTCCTCTATTGTCCCTGTTACCACTAACCACCTCCCTATCTTCTTAGATTAATAGACTCATCTCCAATAATAGCCCAATCTACATGGTGGGCTTCATCTCAATGGCCTTATTCCTACAGATCATTATGTTAATTCCTAAATATCAACAGCCACATTCCTACTGATCTGTATTGTTCAACTCTACAAACAAATGACTCCACCCTTATGGGTCAGTAGTCCAACCCCCAAAGATCAATACCACAGTAGCAGCCCCCCCACCCCCCGCCCCCAGATTAACAGTCCCATCCTCATGGGTCTTCAGTGCTCTTAGATCCTCTCAGATCAAAAGCCCAGTTCACATCAATCAATGGCCTCATCTCAAAGATCCACAGCTTATCCCCACCGATCAGTAGCTCTTCCCAGAAATCAAAACTCCTAATTCTTCTGATTCTTGACGCTATCCTCTGACCAGGTGCTCCATCTCCACTGACCATCCTCATAGATTGTTAAACTCATCTCCACCCATCTACAGTCCTATCCAAATGGATTCATAGCTCAACTCCAATGGATCAAAGGCAACCCAACATTCAGTAATCCCTAAATTCAATACCTATCTTCACTGCCAAAGAGCCACATACCCGTTGGGCAAATGTTCCTAAACCCACAGGTCAACAACCCATTCTCACGCATTAATGGTCTCATTCCCACAGACCAGTAGCATCATTCCTATGGAATAATACCCTCATCCCCCTCCAAAGACCAATAATTCAGTCACCTTAATTCAGTAGTCTTAACCTCATTAAATAATAAGTTCATCTCCATGGGAAAATGGTCCCATTGTACTGGATCAGTAGCTTCACTCTCAGAGATCAGTCACCCTTCCCCATGATCAGTGACCCCTATCTTCATCCCCACAGATCAGTGGTCTTATCCCTAAAGATCAATATCCCAGCCTCCAAGGATCAGTAGCCTTGTCCTCACTGACTCAGTCAGTGACCATCGTTACTAACCAATAGCCTCAGCTTCCCTAGTCTGTGACCCCCTGATTACTGATTATCCCCATGAATCATACCCCCATAGATTCATTCCCCACTGACAACAGCCCCATCCACCCAAAGACTAATGTCCCCATCTCATGAATCAATGGCATCATCCCCAAAGCCCATTTGTCCAGTCTTCAAAGATAAATGATCATCCCCATTGATCAACAGTTTAAATAGTTATATTCCCATGGATCAGTGGATCTTCTGGCAAGTGACCCCCCTCAATGACCATCTTTATGGATTAATTGACCCATGAACCAACCCATGACAGAACAATGGCCTCATCCCCTAAAATCAATTATTCAGTTGCCTAAGATTAATAGCTACATCTTCACTAATACTATCCCCATGCATAAGTTGCCAATGACCTCACCTTGACAGATCTAGAGTTCCAAACCCACATATCCTTGCCCAGTCTGAGCAAGACAAGCTCTGTCCCCATTGGCAGATAGCTCTATCCTCAAGGATCAATTGTTCCATGTCCCCTAAGCAATATCTAATCTCCTTTGATGGTCGGTCTCACTTCCATGCTCTCATCTCTGACCAAAAGCCCCATCCATAAGAGTTAGTCGCTTGCAAATCCATAGCTACACCCCAGTGCCTAGTAGCTAGACATCACTTACCCATGGTCCCCATTCCTTCCCAAGTTCTCTAGCCACAGTCCAACTTTTTACTCTGGGCCTCATCCTCGTATCTCCAGGCTTTGAAGTGGCAGCTGGGTCCCACCTGGCATCTCCTCTTCCAGGGAGTCTGGGTGACCAGAAGTCCTCCCCACTTTCCAGGTTCGGTCGTCGAGGGATTGTGCTGCTGACCTTGGGGCTGGTGGGCCCCTGTGGAGTGGGAGGGGCTGCTGCAGGCTCCTCCACAGGTGTCATGGCCCTCCGATTCCTCCTGGGCTTTCTGCTTGCCGGAGTTGACCTTGGTGTCTACCTGATGCGTGAGTGGCAGCTTCCCAGATGTCCTTCCCTTGAGGCTCATGCCTGACTGTCTACATCCCCAGGCTGTTTCCACTGCCCCCTAGGGTCCCCTCAGTCCCTTCTCAGCCCCAAACTTCAGCTGTCCAGGATCTCAGCTTTCTGCCCTAGCCTTTGAAGGAGCCAGGGACTTTGCTTCTCTCCATAACCCTCTCCCTTAGCCATCCCCCAATCTTTAAGGCTTACATTGCCCTTGACTTACTGCTGTCAGAGAATGGTGCCTTATTTAAAGATGAAATCCTGACTAGCTGCATGCCTTTGAACAAGGGTTGATATGAAGGTCAAATAAGAGGTCTGATGTGAAAGGGCCTGTAGACTAGGAATGCTGAACACTCACCAGGGACTCTGACCCTTGAGCCCTCCCAGGTTTGAGCTGGAGAGGAGAGAGGACTTAACAGTCTCTCCACTCTTTGCCACTCAGAGGTTAGTCTGTGGGAGGTGATGGCTGCAGCCTCAACTTGGGGTCTGACCTCGCTCTCTGTCCTCCCTCCCTCTCTCCTCCTCTCTCCCATTCCTCCTTCCTCCCTGGCATCTCCTCCCTCCCTGCTGTATCTCTAGGCCTGGAGCTGTGCGACCCAACCCAGAGGCTTCGGGTGGCCCTGGCAGGGGAGTTGGTGGGGGTGGGGGGGCACTTCCTGTTCCTGGGCCTGGCCCTTGTCTCTAAGGACTGGCGATTTCTGCAACGAATGATCACCGCTCCTTGCATCCTCTTCCTGTTTTATGGGTTAGTATCATCCTCCACCTGTTGTCTGGCCATTCCCACCTCTACCTCCAGCCTGGCTCTAGCCTGGAAACCCTTCCCTTTCTCCACTACCCCTTGTCCAGACATGCCCCAGCCCCGGGCCCTCAGAGATGGGAGTTTCCCACCCCTGGATCAGGAGATGGGAGACCTCAGAGTGCACCCCCACCCCATCCCTAGCTGGCCTGGTCTGTTTCTGGAGTCTGCAAGGTGGCTAATAGTGAAGCGACAGATTGAGGAGGCCCAATCCGTGCTGAGGATCCTGGCTGAGCGGAACCGGCCCCATGGGCAGATGCTGGGAGAAGAGGCCCAGGAGGCCCTGCAGGGTAAGAAATGGGTCCCTACAGGTGACACCTGTCCTGCGCACATGATAGTGCCCTCTCCATGGTTATAGCTGTGCCACCTCCCAGGGTCCCCACCACCCTTGTGGGAGGACTCTGGATTCTCAGCTGTTCCTTCTAACAGACAGCTCCTCTCTCTTTCCCAAAGACCTGGAGAACACCTGCCCTCTCCCTGCAACATCCTCCTTTTCCTTCACTTCCCTCCTCAACTACCGCAACATCTGGAAAAATCTGCTTATCCTGGGCTTCACCAAGTGAGCCTGGGTGTCTGAGCCAAGGGTCAGGCCAGTAGTTGGAATGGGGGCTGGCTGGGTGGGGAAGGCCTGCAGAGGGCAGCAGGGGCAGTGGAAGACTGTGGATGGGGATTCAGACACTGCTCTTTGCTTTACCCCCTTCTCACAGCTTTATTGCCCACGCCATTCGCCACTGCTACCAGCCTGTGGGAGGAGGAGGGAGCCCATCTGACTTCTACCTGTGCTCCCTGCTAGCCAGTGGCACAGCAGCCCTGGCCTGCGTCTTCCTGGGGGTCACCGTGGACCGATTCGGCCGCCGGGGCATCCTGCTACTCTCGATGACCCTCACTGGCATTGCGTCCCTGGTCCTGCTGGGCCTGTGGGATTGTGAGCACCCTCCCTTCCCCACAGTGTGGGCTGAGCAAAGGAACCCTAGGAGAGGTGGCTCAGACAGGCTCAGCCACTGCTTCTGGCACATGCCCCCCAAGAACCTTCCATAGTCCTCCCCATGGCCACACAACCCTGTCTATCCTCCCAATCAATTAGTGGGTATCCAGAGCCCACCCAGCTAGAGCCATGGGATCAGAGAGCCAAGGGGACGATGTCAGGGCCTAGGCCGAGCATGATCTCCTCACCTCCATTCACAGACTCCCTCTTGGTCCTCCAGATCTAAACGAGGCTGCCATCACCACCTTCTCTGTCCTTGGCCTCTTCTCCTCCCAAGCTGCTGCCATCCTCAGCACTCTCCTCGCTGCCGAAGTCATCCCTACCACTGTCCGGTGAGAGCCATGCTACTTTGGTGGAGGAAGGGCCCAGGGGAGGGAGGGAAGATTGCTGAAGAAGGGTTGGGGTGAGGCCCACAGCTAGAGGCTGAGTGCCTCCTCTGTCTCCCAGGGGCCGAGGCTTGGGCCTGATCATGGCACTGGGGGCTCTGGGAGGGCTGAGTGGCCCAGCTCAGCGCCTCCACATGGGCCATGGAGCCTTCCTGCAGCACGTGGTGCTGGCAGCCTGTGCCCTCCTCTGCATCCTCAGCATCATGCTTCTGCCGGAGACCAAGCGCAAGCTCCTGCCCGAGGTGCTCCGAGATGGGGAGCTGTGCCGCCGGCCTTCCCTGCTGCGGCAGCCACCCCCTAACCGCTGTGACCATGTCCCACTGCTTGCCACCCCCAACCCTGCCCTCTGAGTGGCCTCTGAGCACCCTGGCAGGAGGCTGGCTCATACCGAAAGGTGGCATAAGGCCCTGGCAAGCAGATTGGGAGGACCAAGTGAGGAAGGCAGGGCTGCCCAGAAGGCTCAGAGGCACCTCACGCCAGTCATCAAGGAGGGCTCAGAGGGCTGTCCCCACCCCCAGCTCCTCCCTGCTGCTTTGTGTTCACTTCCTTGGCAAGAGTCAGGGGACAGGGAGCGAGCTCCACAGTGTAACCACTAGGTCTGGGCTCCATCCTGTGCCCAAAGACATCCTCCCAGACCTCATTCTTTCTTGCTCTATCATTCTGTTTCAATAAAGACATTTTGAATAAATGAGCATACCATAGCCTGGACTTCCCTCCCTTCTGTTGTCCTGTCTCTTGGGGGAAGGTTTCTTTGAATGGAACCAAAATCAGTAACAATCTCCCTCCCCACCTCCCGGTGCCTTGCCCCTCTGTTAACTTACACACAGCCACAACCCTTTATGGATGGCTTGCTAAGCTGCTAAGACTGGGCTAGGCACTTTATGAATTTCACTTAACCATTTAGTCCTTCCAACACCACAAAGTAGGTGTTTGGATCAACTAAAAGTTTTTTTGTTGTTGCAAGCAATAAATACTGACCATACTGAACTTAAACAAAGAGGGGAATTTATCAGAGGGTTGTGGTAGGGAGCTCACAGGAGAAGCAGAACTACTCATGAAAGGTCAGGAACCATGCTCACTTGGGCAGCACATATACTAAAATTGGAATGATAACAAAAAGATTAGCATGGCCCCTGTACAAGGATGACACGCAAATTCATGAAGTATTCCATATTTTAGAAAAAAAGAAAAGTTCAGGAACAGGAGAGGGCCCCTGGTCCAGACAGTAGGAACCAGGGCCTCACCTTGATGAATGACCTCCAGTGGGATTCCATCTTTGGTTCATCCCACTGAAGATTCATTTCTAGAGAGCAAATGACTGGCTAGCTTGAGTAACTTGCCTGCATCCCCACCCACATTAATGATAACTGGGAAGATGGAAAGCCACAACTGGGTGCTGTTAGCAGGACTAGATGTTGCACAGGTAAAAACAATGGATGCCCACTACAGTATTCTTCTTTTACAGATAAGAAAACTGATGCTCACAGAGACTAAGAAAATTGGTCAAGTTTACAAAGATATTGAGTTACAGAGCTGGGACATAATTAGATTATGGAGCTGTTGCTCTTCATTGATATACACTGTGGCCACGTTCCCAACTCCTTGTAATCTTTAGGCACTGCCCTTGGAAGTGAGGAGTGAGTCTTCAGGGCACCCTAGGAGTTGGCCATAGGAAATTAATTCTATCTCAGAGCCAAGGCCTGCCTTTCAGACTAGCCCTGGCCTGGCTTTACTACTTTGGGCGAATCTCTTAACCTCCAGCTTCCTTCAAGGGCTGCTATGAGATTAAACAAGATCATGTATTACAAATGCCTCTTAAATTATCCCCAAGTGGTAAGATCCTCAGGAGGCAGGAAGTCTTCAGACAAGGGCTTGGGAGAAAAGTACAATGCTTTCAACCCAAAGGCTATAAGGGAGAGCAAAGGCCTGAAGCTAGGAAAGGGTGAGATGGTCCTGGAGAGAAGGATTCTTAGGGAAACTAGAGTCTTAAGGCCAGCCTCTTCCAGAGAAGAGAGGTCCATTCTCCACAGGTTCCTGTAGCACCAGTATCCTCTCTCCTTCCCCTCTGCTGATCCAAGTCTGAGGCCCAAAGCTCTCTGTACTAAGCCACACTGTTGGACTCTTGATACTAACCATGGTACTGGAGAACTCATGAGAAGCTTTCTCATTTAATCTTCACAACCCTCTGAAGTGGATATTGTTATTTTTATCCTATTTAACTACAGAGGACATGGAAATGAGAAGGGTCTGCCATTAAATGGCCAAGCCAGGACTCAAACTCAGGCCTTCGGCTGTGCTTTCAACTCTACCAATTCCATCGTTATGTACTCTATATCGCACATTCTGTACAACAATGTCTGTGAACAGTGTAACTGAGTCCAATGTTCACTGTTTAGCTTGGAATAAACAATGATAAAACGAGAGATCATACTCACTACTGTCTCCAGAGATTTGGTGAAAACCAACATGATGGTAGATAAGAAAGCTCTTGTACTTTTTGGAAGAGCCCCTGTAAAGCCAAGGAATCATTTACATGCTAATGACACCATCCAATGCATACTGTGAGGAATGGTATCAAAGGGGTACTCCAGTAAACCCATTCTTTGCACCCTCCTGGAAGAAGATTTAGGGAAAAAAAGTAAAAACTCTCAGAAAGTTGGAGCAGCTCCTATAGGAGGGTAGGTGAAACAGAACAAGATTCTCTGATTTCATCAAAGAGGTGAAGGCAAAGAGAATGAAAGCATTCGAGAAGCATCAGTGAAGCACAGGGCAAGATACAGTCCCTTATCCCTAAGCAATTCATAGTCTAGGTCAAAAGGGTCAGTGTGTATAGCTAAAACAACTGGCATCTTGTTCTAAAATTCACCAACCACATAATCTCACTGGACCCTCACTGGACCCTCATCAATAACCCCAGGAGAAACCTAAAACATGTTTTAGGTTTTTACAAATGAGGAGACTGAGGTTTAGAAAGGTAATTTATTCAAGGTTATGTGACTGTTAAGTAATTAGAGTAGCCAGATCCAGAGAAGTGAGAGCCTGCCATCTTCTTATTGCATACCAGATATACCATGAAAGTATTACTTATCCTGTAATCTGTTTAGAAGATACCCCAGGAACTGGAGATAGCTTTTCAGGCAAATAAGGAAATGACTGCTTTCGTGAACATGAAACAGATTTTAGAAAGGTTTAGTTGGATTCACAACTATGAGCCATAATGGATTATTGAGGGGGAAATTAAAAGAATGTGCAGGGCCCATCACTAACCTTAAGTTACATGAAAATTACATGAAGGCCACTCTGATTCCTCTCATTCGGTCAACCTTGCCTGGCCACCATGGAAGTACTTTCTGCTGACGATCCACTACTGTCTCCTGCTGCCTCAGCTCTGGGGGAAGGGGCATGGTGCCTTGCCTGTAAGAGTTCCAAACACTGTGAGACTAATACTTACAATCCTGTATAGAAAATGCAGAGAAATGTAAAAAGTGGTGCAGCAGTTCTGCAGAAGGAAGGATCTACTCTTCTGGACAGTCAAGGAAAGCTTCTCAGATATTTGGACTAGAACAGTGCAAAGCCCAGAGGTATAAAATAACATGACTGGAGTGCACAGAGAACTAGTGTTTAAACATCCATTGAGGGCACCTGGGTGGCTCAGTGGGTTAAAGCCTCTGCCTTCAGCTCAGGTCATAATCCCAGCGTCCTGGGATTGAGCCCCGCATCGGGCTCTCTGCTCCGCAGGGAGTTTGCTTCCCTCTCTCTCTGCCTGCCTCTCTGCCTACTTGTGATTTCTCTGTCAAATAAATAAATAAAATATTTATAAAAAATAAATTAATTAAATAAAATTAAATAAAAAATAAATAAAATATATTTATATTTTTATTATATATAAATATATATATTTATATAAATAAATAAAAATAAATAAATAAATAAAATAAACATCCATGGAATAAAGGGAGACTGAAAAACCCACAGCTAATCCTATTTATCATGACCAACTAAGACCTTTCCCCCAAAGATTAGAAATAAGACAAAATTCTCTCACCATTTCTGTTCAACACCGTACTGGAGATTCTAGTCAGGAAAATGAGGCAAGAAAACGGGAAAAAAAAATATGGCGCCTGGGTGGCTCAGTTGGCTAAGTGTCTGCCTTCGGCTAAGTTCATGATCTCAGGGTCCTGAGATCGAGCCACATATCAGGCTACCTGCTCAGCGGTGAGACTGCTTCTCCCTCTCCTTCTGTTGCTCCCCCTTCTTGTGCTCTCTCACTCATGCTCTCTCTCAAATAAATATTAAAAACAAAAAAAACCTTTTAGGAGAAAACCTAGGCATAAATCTTCACGACTTTCATGCTTCAAAGGATACTATCAAGAAAGTGAAAAATCAACCTACAAAATGGAAGAAAATATTTACAAATTCATATATAGAAGGGTCTAGTATTCAGCATAAAGAACTCTTACAATTCATCAATAAAAAGACAAATAAGCCAATTAAAAAGTGGGCAAAGAATCCAGACAGACATTTCTTCAAAGAAGATATACAAATGGCTAGTAAGCATGTGAAAACATGCTCAACATCATTAGTCATTAGGGAAATGCAAATAAAAAACATAAGATACCATATCCACTAGGATAGCTGTAATCAAAAAGATGGACAGTAATGAGTTTGATGAGGATGTGGAGAAACTGGAACCCTCATACGCTGCTGGTAGAAACATCAAATGATGCAGCTGCTTTCGAAAATAGCCCAGCAGTTCCTCAAAAGGTTAAATGTGGCTTATTACCTGATAACCTAGCAATTCCACTCCTAGGTATACACCTAAGAAAAATGAAAAGGTATGTTCACAGAAAATTGTGAATTGTAGCAGCACTGTCCCTAACAGTAAAAAAAGGAAAAATACAAATGTCCATCAACTCATGGAGAACAAAAAGTGGTCAATTGAAACAAGGAGCTATTACCCAGCTACGAAAAGGAATGAAGTACTGATACATGCTACAACGTGGAATCTTGAAAACATGATGCTAAGGAAACCAGACACAAAAGGACACATATCGTATGACCCTATTTATATGAAATATCCAGAACAGGCAAAGTTAGAGAAACAGAAATTAAGAGTTGCTAGGGGGAGAAAAAACTAGGAGTGCTTGCTAATGGGCATAGGGTTCTTTTGGGGGTTATGAAAATGCTCTAAAATTAGGTAATGGTGATATATGGATATATACATATATGCATATATATGTATGTTAATCACTACCATACAAGTATATGTTAGGCCGAATACTACTGAATTGTACACTTAGAAGGTAAATTTTTATGGTATGTGAATTATATCTAACAACAAAATCCATACAGATTTCAGTGGAGGGCAAGTCAGAGTTATGGTATACTGACACTTTCCTTCAGCAAATAAAATTAAAGTTCTTACTAAATGATTCTTCTTTAACAAATGTTAGCACCCAAAACAGTGCCTAGCACTTGGTAAATAGTAAATATCTGTTGAATCAATGATTACAAGCACAAATAAAGGGAAAGAAGCATGAGAAATTAGCATTAGCAAAGTTGAAAGATGTTTTAAAATTAGATCACGATTGAAGAAAGGCTACTCATTTGAACCATATAGAAGAGCAAGCATTTTTTTGGGAAAAAATGATTTAAAAAAAAAAACATTTTTCTGTATTGCTGATGTCCAGTTGGACAAATCCTATCTGAGGAAGTTCTGGGTTGTCTTTGTTCATTTTCTATCACTCATAGTCCCTCTAAAGATCTTCGACTTATTCCAGAAATCATGTAGACAGGCTCCTCCGTCTCTTAAACACTTCCCTCCCCCATAATCCCAGTGAGACTAAGTTCATTCCAATCCCTTGGTTAAGAGGTGGCTCATCAGAGTGACCAAAGAATAAGCAATCCTTCCCAAGGAAAGCAACTTTCCTTCCATGCCACTTCCTCTAAAATCACTAAGATAGAGGGAAAATCTGACCAGGTAAGGAAAGAAATCTGATTCTTGAGGCTAAGAACCAGCAGGTCCAGGATACAGGGAAATCCCAAGGGGAATTAACACCTGAGCACCTACTAAATTATACAAAGGCACAATCCATGCCCTCAAGGAGCCTGCAATCTAGTGGTGAAACAGAGATATAGTTGTTTTAATTATAAAGCCATGAAGTGCTAACAGAGATAGGAACAATTTGCCCTGAGAGAGTAATTCATTCATGACTAGGGAATGAAGGTTTCCGGCTTTGGGGCTTGGCTTTACACCTTATGATTCTAACAGGGTAAATAGAATCTGCACACCATGATCAATACGTGAAGTAAAACTCAACTAGAACGCACAGGGCATCAGATGTAGAGCAAGATGTGGCAGGGAAACGATCAGAATCAAATTGGGAAAGGGCTTAGTTCCACACCTAAGTACATTTCTAATTGCTGGTGGCAGAACAGGGCTTTTCTGGCAAAGCCAGAACCAGGAACCCACTTAAAGAGTTGCTGAAGCAGTTAAAACAGAATGAAAAGAATGGGGAGGATGCTGAGGAATAACTGGACATACAAAATAAAAATAAGGGTAAAAAAAATGATATTCACCCTTTCCAAGATTCAACAATTTATAGGACTTTTTAAAGATAGCCATGTAGTGCCCCCTGGTGGACAAGAGACCTTCCCACCTGTAAGGCACTAAGCTTCCACACACTAATATGCATTAATATGCTCCCCGTTGTTCTAGCCAGGTTGATACTGAAACTATCCAGACTCCTACTAATCAGCCTCTGCAGAAATCTCCACATCCAGATTACAAGGCACTATTCTAGTTGAATCTAGTTTGAGAAAAGACAGACCCCTGAACGCTTAACAAATGACGCCAAAAGGACTACCAAAGGAGGTAGTATAACACAGGAGCAAATGCTGAAGTAGTCAACACTGACTTGAGAATTCAGAATACAAAGCCATTTGAGAAATGGGGTAAGTCTTCATGAATATATAGAACACTCATTTCTTTAACCCAGGATTACTGAAGAGAGCACCTAGATCAGAGGCAATCGCAAAATCCTGTGAACAGAAGTGAGTGATGTAGCAGAATATAAAAAGGTTTCGGTATTTAGAAATCTTGTCTGCAATGAAGACTCGAGCAGGGCCTGGGGGGCTATGTAGCACCCAAGAATTTTAAGACCCATCTTATGTAAGAATATAAACTGGAAAAATCTGGTTATTAATTGACCAAGTACTAAACTTAAGGATACTAAATCAGTGAAAACCTATTAAGTCCTGATTAACAGTATGATTCAAAATGTTAGCTGAGCAGATGAAGTGGTCACCACATGGCTACACAAGTTAGCTTAAGCCCTGCTATTGTCAGCACACTGCTGCCTTTTCCCCTCATTTTTTGAGCTTACCTTGAGGTAAAAACAAGAAAAACTACCCAGACCCCAAGCTAAGACTCCAGTGCTGTTGGTGTGGGTAATTTATTTGCACGTAAGTTTAATCAGGAGTGCACACTGATACTCTACTAGATCACTCTCATCTGGCCATTCTTTCGCATCCCAGACTCATTCGGTGCACCTCTCAAATGCCAATCAGTCCCAACTAAACACACAATGTTCCTCTTGTAATTGTAACTCCTACTCCTTAACTGGTAAGTGAGAACTTCCCCTCCACAACACCAGCACTTCCACAAAGGAGAATTAACAGCCATCTGGGATCTAAGAGAAAATAGGAAAACAGATAAATAATCCTTACACCCAAAAGGCCAAACAAATTTTTATTTTCAAAAACAACTTTATTCATGACACATATTAAAAAAAAACCTCCCACCCCCTGGAAATGAGCTAAAAAAATAAACAAAATCCACCTCCCACCTCCCTGTTCCCACTTCCTCCCATTCCCTCCAAATAAAAGGGAAAAAAAGGCAAAGGAAAACAAAACAAAACAAAAAACTGAAAAACAAAAAAACGCCCCAAAACCCCCCAAAACAAGGTAGTGCATTTCCCCAAGGGGTAGGGGAATTTACACTGGAGCCGCTGGGAGCGGAACGGAGATCTTCCGGCTACAGAAACCTGCAAAGAAAGACACTCAAAACAGAAAAAGAAACACAAAAGGAAACGAAAGAGATCACCAGGCAATCTGGAGGGGCAGGGAGCCGGAAAAGAGGGGTGGGGTGGGTGGCAGACCTGGCAGGACAAGAGCAGGTGGAGGGGACTGTGAAAGTTAGGGAGAAGATGGAGGGAAGGTAACAAGCAGAACAGTTTGGTGTCCTTCCAGAGCCCTGGGTAAAAAAACCCCTCCTACCACCCATGCCCACCTACCCTTGAGCAGCCCCCAAGGGGGTGAAGTGGGACAGGGAAACAAGGGGAGCAGCTTGCGCAGTTGAGACGTGTCCATGGCGAATCCCCAGAGTGAATGAGCAACCCCCTGCCCCACTCCCTGGGCCTTCCCCTACTCCCCAAAGCAGGTCCCTCCTCAGCAGTTAGTTATGGGATTCTCCCCCCTTCCACAGTATATCTTTTTTTTTAAAAATATTTTTTTTTCCATCAAGGTCATCTTCTGTTTTTCTTTTTTTTTTTTTAATTCTTTTTTTTTTTTCCTTCTTTCCTCTTTTTTTCCTCTCTCTCCTCCTAATACACACTTTTTTTAGTAAGGGGAATACCATGATGTCGCTCTAGCCCGGCCCCTGGAAGAAAGAAGGAGAGTTAGGTGTTAACATGATCACTTAGGAGTTCAGCACAAGCCCCTCCCCGTGGGCCCTTGCCCCAGTTACAGTGCAGGGAATGGGGGCCAAAATATTTCCAAGTATCCTAAAACTGACCCCACAATCCCAGAAATTGTGACACACCTGGCAAATGGGAAGGGGCAATTTAATAGAATACCTTGCCAGAGGCAAAAAAACAAAAGTGTATCTGAGATAAAGGGGCAAGAAAATGGGACTCATTATTTTTCCAGTTTCAGTTCTTCACAGCTCTTAAACCCCAGGCCTTCACCATCAGATCCTCCCTAATTCCTGGGAGCAGATAAGTGAATCTTACGAAAAGCCAAGGTCTATATGCCTATTCTGTCTATTTAAAGGCAGGGAGAGGATAGTAAAGCAACATGGGCACCACTAGGCCCAGAGAGAAAAGTTAACCTTGCAAAACACTGGCTCAGTTAAAGAGTAAATATCTCAGTATCCTCCCACATGGCTGTTGAGGAGGATCAACTAGCCTCTGGCATTCTTCCAAGGGAGGTTCAATCTTCAACCCCTCCTTAACTCTGGGAAAAGTAGCAAATGTCCAAGCAGTGGCTTCACTACTCTGAGGCCGTTCTTCCTGGCCTGCTGTGTAAACACCTTCACTGCCACCAAGTCTCAAGGAAAAAAAAAGGCTGGGGGAAGAAGCATCTCTCAGAACAGAGTGGAGAGATCCAGCCCTTATCACCAATTCCTGCTCCAGAAAACGATGATGAGACTGGCCGCCTGGCCTGGCCTGCAACTACCTTCCTCACCCTGCACAGGCAGGAGACCAAGTCCCTGGAGACCAAGGGGAGGGTAAGTGAGGGAGGTTCCTCAGATCAGGAAAGAAGGAAACATATAGGGCTCATGGGAGGCGGGGAGAGGAGCAGCCCATCTATCCTGACCTGTAGACGCGACCCCGGGGCCTGCTGTTAAAACCACTGTAGAATCGAGAGCGGGAATTGTTGTAGTTGGTGGTCCGGGCACGGTATCGGGCTCGTGGGAAACCCCGGTCTGTTGTGCTGATGCCTGGTCTGTTGGTTCGTTTTGGGATCACCTGAGAGTGAGGGATGTACAGCAGAAAGCCTCAGAATAGGCCTGGAGAGTTTATACAGAACCAGAACAGCAATGGGCAATGGGGCTTACCTTGATCTGTCTTCCTCTAAATAGGGACTCATCTAAGGCCAAAGACGTCCTCACTGACTCTTTGTCTGAGAACTCTATATATGCAAACCTGAAAAAAATAATTTGTCATTTCATCTATCTGAAGTTACAAATAGCAGCTTATACGTCAAATCCAACTTGCAGGTACGCTCTGCTTGAGTAACAGCGTAGCCACATTTTTAATTCTTTGTCAACATTTTTTTAAATGGAAAACTTCAATCTAAATTTTCAGCTACTCTTGGAAAATTATAAAAGAGTTTACACTGGATTTCCATATAGCGGAACCAGCTGGGGCTAAGCAAAAGCTGCCCCTCCCTCTTCTAGTTCATGATCCCACCCACACTAACCTTCATCTTTATCTGTCTGGTCTCCCATTTATGTGTAACCCGATATATACACTAAAGCCCCAACTTGTAAGACGAACACCACATATTTTAACTTACTGCTCAATATAAAACATAATTTATCTATTTCTAAAACGTAATTAAAATGACCTCAATCTACTTCCCTACTTACCCTTTAGGATGGCCACTAAATTTGTCACAGAGTATGGTAACACGGTTGACTGAACCACAGCCATGAAAGTGTGCTTCCAGCTCTTCTGCTGTTGCACCATAGTCCACCTGTGGGGGAGTAGAGGTGGTCATGTTTCACAGGTACCCTGCCTAGCGTCTAGGCTGGGCCACCCATCCACCCCAAGACACATCAAATCTTGTTCTCTAAGAAACTAATCTTTTATCTTTCCAACCCCAAAGCCTCTGCGGATTACCATTACCTTTTACCTCCTCCAAACCCTCCCAATACTCCCCAAATTCATCACCTATCCTTGAGATGTTCCTTTTGAGCCTCCTATTAAGCAACTCCCAAAACAAGAGCTTCCCCAACCCCAATGAGGACCCTAATACATACATTGCCAACATAGATGGAACGGGCATCGGCCTCCATCTTCTCTTCAATGGACATGATCACTGGGCCAGCTTTGAAGAAAAAAAAGAATCAGGGGGTGAAAGCTGGTTTTCTATTTGACCAATTTTTGCACCACTACCACCACCACCACTAGAGTAAAGAAAAGATTTTAGTCTGTTCTGTTCCCTGCTGTACTCCTTAACAAGAATACTGTTTAGCACACAATAGGTACTCACTGAACATTTGACAAATCAAGCAACAGATTAACACACTCTTAAAAATCAGAGAAAATGGTACAGGAATTCCCTCCTGCCCCCAAATCAAGTCCCTATTGAAAAGCTTTGACTGAAATCATGTGAAAAGTGAACAAAATCAAGGGAACCCAAACTCAACATTTCTAGATTTATTAAAGGGAAAGCCCCCCCCCCCCGGCCCCCCTGCAGTCGAGCAGTTTCTCTTAGAACTCCTAACTAAAGGGTCTCCAACTAAAGGAAGAACTATGAGACTTGAAGGTCAAATGCCAGTTGGCAACCTCCACAAAGAGTAGAGGCAGACTAAAGAACAAAGAAGAACACATTTGTTAAAAGGACAAAGAAAGGCACAAGATCACCATCATTAAAATGTAGGTTTTTGCCTCGCTAAGGTCAGAAAAACACACAATGGACTATGACCGCACCACCTGCCCAGTAATTGCTCAGACAAGCAGCTCCAAGGTCCCTAGCATCCAATTCCACATAACCCGTGCTCGCACAACCCTTCCGAGGACCCGGGCTCCGCGTGCAACCGCCAGTTACTCACCATTGCCTGGAGGTGGACTCATATTCATCTGTTTCTCTACCTCGTTCTGTAGCTCCTTTAGCTTCTCAGCTTCTTCCTCCATCTCCCTGACTCGAGCTTTGATCGCTTCCAGCTCCTACAATGAGTGGAGAGGGTATGGAGAAGAGCTTAAGAGGAACCAACGCAGGGGCTCTGCCCTGCTCTCCGTCCGAGCGCGGCCCTAACCATGCTCGGCCATTTCCCTCGCCCCACATGCGGGTCCCGATGAAAAAAAAAAAAAAAGCAAGCTACCTTCTCTAGAACAACACTAGGCACCCATAACGCCCGAATAAAACCGGCTGGGCCCCTTCTGGCGGTCGAGGATCCGTTCCCGGCCCTGCCCCAGCCACGTTATTCCCCGCCCACCCCCACCCCCCGCCTGCCTCCCGCTCGCCCGAGCTCTGGGCCTCCCGTGACACGGCCGGGCCTGCTCGCTCGCCCTTCTTCCCTCACCGGGTCCTCAATGGCGCCGTCCCCCGGGTCACCCTCGACCAGTCCCGGCTCCTCCTCCTCCTCCTGGCTGCCGGGGGCTCCCGAGCCAGGCCCAGGGCCCGGAGCTCCCGGGGGGGCGCGGGGCCGGGGCGGCTCCTCTTCGGGCTCGGGCTCCGGCTCGGGCTCCAGCAGCAGCTCCTCAGGCTCCAGTTCCTCAGACTCCAGGCCGTTCCCGTAGTCCCCTGCGCCCCCCGGGGCCCCCTCCCCGGCCTCCCCACCGGCCCCGGGCACAAGATGGCGCCGCCGCCCCGGCCCGGAGCCCCGACCGCCCGCAGCCCCCGCTGCTGCTGCCGCCGCCGCCGCCGCCGCCATCGCCGCTCAGACTGGGGCCCGCCGCCCGGCGATTGGAGAACTGCGCCGGGCACGCCGAGGATTCATTAGTCTAGCAGCCTGCCCGTCACCACGAGCTAGGACTCCATTGGGGAATATTACTTGGCAGTCAAACAAGACCCCACCCCCAAGGCGGGATATTGCGGCAAATTCTCAAATCCCGGTAGGGGAACTGCCCTGTCAATCAACATACGTCCCACCTCCTCTCAAGTTCTTAGGTAACAATACCGCCACGCTGTGACGACATTCTTGCTTCCCCCACCGCCTCAAGGCGGGTCCGCGAAGCATGTGACGCTCGGTGATTGGCCGCTGGCTGGGCGAAGGGAGAGGGCCAATCTTCCGATCGCCTCGCCGTAATGGCCGTCTCAGATGCCCATTGGCTCGTGAGATTCGAAGGGCTAACACCCGTTTCATGACAGGTGAACCTTGCCCCGCAACGGACCGCCAGGCTTCCAGCAATGGAAACCCGAGGTCACATGACTAGTCCTCAGGGGCGCCGCCATCTTGACACTACTGGTTGCCAACTATAGAGCTGTTGGAAAGCGGAGGACAGAAACATTGAGGCGGTTTCTGGAAACTGGTTTGCTGACCAGGAGACGGACCAGTAGATGGAATGTTGCTGGAAATGGAGGTTCTGAATGGAGCTCTCCAGTAAGGACCTTACTTTTCTCATCGAAGTTATTGGTACCAACATCCATGGGGTCTCCCAAACTGGAAAGCGGGGAGAAATCCTTACTCCACAGCTACCAGTCTTGTCTGATTTGTCTTCCTTTCACAGGCATACTTTCCAAGCCCTCTGCTTATGCCGTTGTTTCAGCTTGTTTGTTGGTCTGTTTGCTACAGCTCCCTAACAGGTCTCTCAGATTACCGTGTCACTGTTCCACCGCTACCAGACAGCTGGCTCCCCTTTGCTGGCCAGGTAAAAGTAAAACTCTACCCTGGCCTTAGAGACCTCAGGACCAGGTTACTTCACAAATGTAATTTCTGCAGTCTTCATCCCAGGGGGTTTACCTGCATCCGGCTCTGTGCCTCTGTACACGCAGTCCCCTTTCAACCAGACCACTACAAACCTCGTCATCACCTCTGGTGCAAAACCTTCCGCGAGCCTCCTATCTCTTCCATGACAAGCAGGCCTACCTCCACTGTGCGCTTAATCATTTTGTCCTGCATTTGAGTTTGGAGATGAGAGGCTGGATCCTATTTACATTTGCAGCGCCACTGTGGGACAATATGCTTTGCACATAGTAGGTGTCAATAATGTTTGCATTGATTGAGATCTGGATGCCACCCTCATTCTTCAACACTTTCCCAGCCCTCAAACTCTCCTTCAGACAGCAGAGAAATTTCCCCTCTGAGATTACCTGTGGGACCTAGTCCTGGAAAACAGGGTTGCCATATTATAGTAGTGATATTACACATTTTTTAAAAAGGAAGGAACGACGGTGCTAAGTTTGCAAGAGGGTTATTTGTAGCCAGACCAAGCTAGGGCTTTACAGCCAGATTCAAATGAGCCCAACCAAATTAATTAGACAACCCCAACAGGATGTGTATGGCTGGGGTAGGGAGACTGACAAGAGGAGATCCCTGTCAGCCAACCAAAAGGTCATAAGCTTCTCAGTATACCCCACTCTTCCCCTCATCGTCACATTTTCTCGCAAATCCTTACCTCAGGAACAGGGGGATTCAAAGCAGAGTCATAGTCACTTAAAATTTCACTGAAAATTAATTCAGCAGCCATCTCAGCTCCGGTGGTCTGGGAGAACTAACTTGAGCATGGAAGACAAGCTCTGAAAGACTGGGGGGTTAATGGGGGAAAAAAGATTTTCTACTAATCCTAATCTAATCAAGATTTTTTGTTTTATTGGCACCTGGTTTAAACTAATCAAGCCAATCAAGGGAAATGGGCTTTTTTTCCCCAGTTCCTATTTTTATTGAGTACTTGATTTTGTAACATGCACAATCCTAGACTCATTATATTATCTCATTGAATTCTCACAACTCTATGAAGCAAATATTTCCAAAACTATAACCTTTTTTAGGGATGAAGAAAGAGTGAAGTAAACTGCTCAAGTCATGGAACTAATTAAAGGTGAGCAGAGGAGAAAAAAAAAAGTTAGCTGGGAACTCAGAGCTTTCAAAGCTTGGATCAAAATTATAAAAGGTCTGCTTTGATACACAAAGATTACATTATATATGATGTTGAAATTGGAAAAAAGACTAAATTCCAATAACAAATGATTAGGCAGACTCTAATTATATCTAAAGATTATGTACCTATTAAAAGGGATACATATAGCATGTAATAACATGCAAAAATAATTTTTGTTAGGCCAAAGAAGTAGAGTGTAAGATTGTATATGAAATATGATATAAGTGATATCTTATTTTTTAAAAAGATAACTTGGACATGGGGAGAAAAGGGAGCAAGAACCAGTTAGATCGTTTCTTTGGTAATATTTACTAAAAGATTCCAAACAGATGAGATTCTTAACCCAGTGATTGTATTTCTTACACTCTGCTCTCAAGAAATAATCTAAAAACTGGATAAACATTTGAGAATAAAGATATTCATCAAAGTGAAATGATGTAAGCAATTTGAATGTCCAAGTGGGCACATTCAGGAAAATTATTATATACACGTAGGTATAATTTTATACAGTCATTTTGCCTTCAAAATATTTTTAATGACAAGGAAAAACTGTGCAATAGAACTGTAAGCAGAATTGTAGTATAGAAAATTGTATATACAGGGGCGTCTGGGTGGCTCAATGAGTTAAGCCTCTGCCTTTGGCTCAGGTTGTGATCTCAGGGTCCTGGGATCGAGCCCCACATTGGGCTCTCTGCTTAGCAGGGAGCCTGTTTCCCCCCTCTCTTTGCCTGCCTCTCTGCCTACTTGTGATCTCTCTCTCTGTCAAGTGAATAAATAAAATCTTAAAAAAAAAAAATCAAAACTGTATATACAGTATGATCCTAAAATAGAAGCACAGATAGAAGGTGGGAAAGAAATATGCCAAAATGTTAACAGTGGTACTTTCTGAGTAGGATTATACTTAATTTATACTTTTCCATGTTCTATGATTTTCCACAATATATCATTTTTATTTAAAACTAACCTTCCAACTTCCAAACTCACTCTCATAAGCATGATTACTTTTAAAGACACATTTAAAAAGGTATTTGGAGACTTGTAAAGTAAGATACTTCCCTATTAGACTGTAAACTGCAAAAGGCAAGGACATCATCTTAATTATATTTGTATTCCCATTGCCCATCACCATGCCCAATAAACGCTAACTGAATAATCTTCCATAATAATTTTAATACCTTGCCCATTGTTGATTAACAGAAAACATCAAAGAAATAAGTTTCTAAGAATGAATTTGTAAGAAATTAGATGTAATGATGTGAAATTTACCCGTCATGAGTATAATTTTCCTTCAGTAATAACCTCTCAATAGAGACCATGGAGTTTCAGGAAAACTAAAACTCAGTGATGTTGTGCCCGAGGAGGAAAAACGTGTTAATGGAAGTGAATGGTTAGTGGACTTAAGAAAAGGAGAATTAAATCAGTAAAAAATGGATGAGGGCACCTCCAGTTCTGTCCAAAAGAAAAAGCCATCTCACTAAACTACATAAATACTTGGCTCCTTGGTAGTTTCAACCCTATTTTTAACTCTTGCTCTTTTTGCCTGCTATAATAATTCTCTATAATCTAGAACTACATTGTTTAATATGGTACCCACTCACCACACATGGTTTGAGCACTTGGAACATGAGTATTCTGACTTGAGATGCACTGGAAGTGTCAAATATACACTAAATTTCAAAGACTTAGTATGAAAAAGCAATAAAATAAATAAAATAAATTTATAAATTAATAGTGTAATATTTATTAATATTATAGTATTATATTATAAAGTAATGATGATGTATAATTTATAAATTAATAGCTGCAACATAAAATAAATAGCTGTAATATTAATTATAGACAGAAATTATAGTAATTTTTATATACTGGCCTAAGTAAAATATTATTAAAATTAGTTTCATACCTATTTCTCTTGCTTTTCTAAAGAGGCTACTAGAAAATATAAAACTACATATATGGCTTACATTATATTTCTGTTGGACAGTACTGATATGGAAGCTTAAAGCCTTGATCATTTACTCACCTTTCCTGTGGAGTAGACTCCAGTAATTTTCTTTGTTTTTTGAGGGGGCTGAGCCCAACGCGGGGCTTGAACTCACAACCCTAGATGGAGAACTGAGCTGAGATCAACAGTTGGATGCCCAACTGACTGAGCCACCCAGGTGCCCCAACTCCAATTATTTTCTAATGCAAAGTCTAGCCTTGCCTACCTTAACTCCCTAGGTCTGTCCTTGCAGGGAAGTGAGGTGTCCATTTAAATGAGAAAGAACCTCCATTGGGCTGCTTATTTTCCATTCTCCTTGGTTAACTTCTTAACAACTTTGTATCTGGAAAACTTGTTTTAACATACTGTACCAGAAGTATGTGTTCTTTACGAAAAGACCAGAAAATACTGACAGTAAAAAGAACAAAATAGGTGCGCCTGGGTGGCTCAGTGGGTTAAGCCTCTGCCTTCCGCTCAGGTCATGATCTCAGGGTCCTAGGATCCAGCCCCGCATCGGGTTCTCTGCTTGGTGGGAGCCTGCTTCCCTCTCTCTCTCTGCCTGCCTCTCTGCCTACTTGTGATCTGTCTGTCAAATAAATAAATAAAAGCTTTAAAAAAAAAAAAGAACAAAATAAAATCACCAGTAAAATCCAACACCCAGTGATAATCACTAGTGATATTTTGGCATATACCCTCCCTGAGATTTTCAATACATAAATACATATATAGTTCCGCATGTGCACACGTGTGTGCGCACACACACACATTTATATACTTATTTTAGCAAACTTGGATCATACTGTATATATTTTCTTTTCTTTTTTTTGACAAGTGAGAAACATCTTTCTGTATCGATAAAAATATTTTTCCAATTTCATTTTCCATGACTTTACTCAAAAAAGTCACCTTAGAAATGAGGGCTTCCCTGACTATTTAACAATGAAATCTGTACTTACAACTTCCCAATTCCATGCTAATGAATTCTTTTTCTTCATAGCATTTACCACCTCATAACATGAAATGTCATGTTAATGAATCTTGTGAGATGAATTTATTTATTTAATTTTTGTTTGCTTCCCTTATTAGAATGTAAGGAACATGAGGGCAGAACTTTGTGTCTGTGCCCTTCTCTATCTCAGTGCCTAGAACTGTGCTTAACATACAGAAGAGGCTTGAATATTTGCTGCATGAATGAATGATTCAATCAGTGAAGAACTACAGAGATTTCCATTACATTACATTTTCTCATTAATTTTTAAAAGTCTTAATTTATTTATATCACAACTATATCCACTTAAGGCAGCTTTTTAAAGTTTTCAAAGGATCTGCTCTTAAGAAGAAACACAGAATGTCTATAATTCATCTAGTTGCTAGAAACTAACTAAATGTTGCCCCACTTTTATCAAAAGTACCATCTGGAGGAATGACACTCATGAAGAAATGTCTGAAGGGTAAACAATCCATCAATCCATTTAGATAGTATGAAATTTAGCCCTATACTAAAGCATCATAGGATATCTTTGGGCTAAATTGTGATAACCCTCATTAAACAAGCTTAGGACCTACTGAATCCCCATTTGGTGTTTCTATGAGAAATCAACATCATATTTACTGTCAGGTGTTATGGAGGGTGATATCCTCTATTTCATCTCAGAAGAGCCACAGAAGTTTTTGCCCATCTTAAGGAACTGATAGGCTTTTCTAAATCCTAACAGGAATGTGAATCTTGTGTTTTCCAATTTGCCATAGCTGCCAAGAAAGCTCAAGGCCGAATTCATAGCTTAGCTTTAGTATTTCGAAATACTACTTATAGAATGCTTTTCTGTACATTAATTTTCCCTTTGCTGCCATCTTATTTCAATTTACCCTTTACATCTACTTTAAAAAACCATATTTGCCTATTTTGTCTTTTGTGTATTATAGTAAGATGTTGCAAATGCTTTTTGGAAGGAACAAGTCAAATACAAATCAATCATTAATTCAGTCACACTACAGTGGAGATAAATGCTCTCCTCGCCTGATAATATTAACTACTAAGAGCATCTAATTCTCTTTCCCCTAATGCCATGTTCACCAAGCCACTCTCAGATTTTAATATGGCTTGCCCTGTTGATTTTCTATAGAGAGAAGATGGAAACTCTCCTCTGAGCAGTATACTTCTACCTACAATTTAACACATAAACCCAAATGCAATTTAATTGCACTGGATTATAAAAAGACAAGGAATTCCTGCTTATAATTCAAAATTAGGATCATTATTCCTGTCAGACATGATTTTGATGTGGTTCTAGACTAGAAGTACAGAGGTATGGGCTGAATAATTTCTGTAGATTCCAACCACTTTAGCTGTTTGCATTAAAATGGCTGAAACCAATTATCTCAGGGGGCCAGGAAAGGAAGCAGGGGCTCCATTTTTGCCGGAAGTAGGCAGCAGGGAACTGGGGAGAAATGTTCATTATCATCAGAGGCTGAACCACAACTGGGGATGTGATTACCATCACACAAAGCTTTGGGGTAACTTTTCCTTGTTTTGGTTTGTTTTCGTTTGTAGCCATCCCAAAGTACTGTAGACACACACCCTCTTAAGATTTGGCTTGGCACAGATGGAGTTCTTGGCTTTGGGCATTTGGAAAGGGTTGGGAGATGGGGGAGGGGAGAACAACTCTGATTTTCTTTTCTTTCTGAAACCCCTGTTACCCTAGTTCTTGCCCTTAACAAGGTCATGAAGAGATGATTAGATCAAGAAATGTCCTGACACCAGGCTACAGAGTGTAGAAGTCACAAACCCTGCTCAGTCCTTCTCATTAAACTTCTGGGCTTTATTTATTTATTTTTTAATACGACCATTACATATTACACAAAAATAAAAGTCAAATGAACTTGGTATTTATAAATTATTAAATAAAAATACAGGAATATATATTTATATTTATAGAGCTTTTTCTTTTCTTCTAAACTAACCAAATCTCTTCTCCCGCCATTTTATGATTTAAAAAAGTAAAATAGTATATACCCTAGAATAAGTGGGGAGTGGGAATAATAATTGCAGGACCTAGTTGCCCTACTTCTGCTCCTTCCTTGGCCTAAGCAAAGTCCCTATTTGTCCCTTTGGGCTCCAGAAAGCAAGAAACGCCCTCTCCACCTATTTAATCTCTGAAAAATGGCAGTTAGATTTATTTCCCTTATTTTTAAAAAAATGAAATAGATTTAAAAATTGGGAGCCATACTCAGCCTTCCTGGCCAAGAGCTAATCCCAAGGAACTATATGGCTCTAGAAGAGAGTCTCTAGTTTTCCCTGACAGAAGAGTCTCTGGGGTTTCCATTGCCCCTCAAGCTAAAAAGGACAGGACAGATCAAAACTGCCCATTCTGGTCCCAGGCAAGCTACGCTTCTGGGAATCCAAGCCCTTTCCCCTTTCAGAAAATAACCTCTCCTTCCACCCAGGTGTGAAGGCCTCAGAGCAGGGCATTGTGGTTACCTGACCATGGTCCCTGCTGCTCAGGTTTGCTAATGCCCCCAGGAGAGCTAACAAGGATAGGTGTCCTGTGGTAGAGGGGAGGGTGAAGAGTCTGCCCCAAAACCTGGGGGAGCGCGGACTCCAATTTGGAGCTGATGGTCTAGTCAGTGGTTTTCCAACTTTTTTTTTCAGCAGCAAACCCCTTAATGCAAATAAAATCTTACCCTGAACCCCGATATGTAAGACAGCTACAAGGGGAGCTATTCTGTTTGAGGACATGTAGCCCAGCCTGCTTAGCACCCCCTCTTCACCTCCCCAAGGACTCCTGAGGCAACCCCTAGGAAACTTCAGGGCTCTGCCAAGCAGTCTGAAAACCACTGGTCTAGTTTGTCCTGAGCAAGCCAGAGACCCCACCCCCACCCCAACTGCCTGCCACAGACCAGCTCTGAGTTTCTGGTGTCAGCATACTCACAACAGACCAAGTGGCGCATGCAGTCTACCACATTCCCTATAAATACCATTAAAAAGTGCAGCCCTCTCTCAAAAGCAAAAGTCTGGGCTAAACACCTGAGGCCGATTTTGGTCCCACATTCTTGTGAGTACAACTATGTTGCCACATTCCGGGACCAAGCGAAAATCTCCAAGAAGAGTCAACCATGGTCTAGCTAAGCTGATCAGTGCTCAGGATCAAGGGCAGGCTTCTAGAGCACTGTGTCTGCAGTCAGCATTGGAGAGCAGCAATTCTAGCACCTTGGGAAGTGCAGCAGTGAGGTCTGGCTCAGGACATGCATCTGGAGTGAAATCATTTCTCTCTCAAAGGAAAAAGCTATCATCTGAATCTGTTCTAGAGGACCGTGAGCTCTAAAGTTAATGTCCTCAGACTCTGAGGTACAGACAAGTAATACCCATGCAAACAGCGTGGCTTCAAAGAAAACAGAAATGCTTCTAGGTCATGGTAGGTACTCTAGAACCCTGGCCCTGGATAAAGCAGCACCAAAGCCCACTACATGGCATAGGCCCATCACGGAGTACAGGTCACCCTCACACCCGTGGGGTTCAGAGCTGGAATGTTCCTCTCAAGGCATCAGCAGTCTCACTGAGACACAGTGCAGGACCCAGACTGCACTCTAGATCAGTATTTACCTCCACACACTCCAAAGGAAAATCAGAGTCTCAATTTAAAGTCTAAGTTTGGGTACAGAAGGTCCCGAGACACGGAACACTTTGGGCACCAGTGAGCCCTGGTGGCAGCAGAGGGTGGCAGGTAGGTCCAGGCCTCCTCCCCCGTTGCTGCCCCCCCACCCCCCAGGCCATTGCAGGCTCTGCAGCCCTGTTTTCTGTTCAGAGCCCAGGAAGCAGCAGCAAGTACGTGATGCGCAAGGAATGGGGATGGTGAAGCAACAGGCCAGCTACAGAACTTCTCTTCTCTCCAGAGGCCTGCTAATGACTTTCTGCCGGAAAGTGCCCAAAGCCCTCTTCTGGATACAGTGTTTCTCCCACAGCCTTGAGGCCTCAGGACAAGGAGAGGCAGGGAGGAGAGGGTTGGGAGGAGGAGCATAGAACGGCCCCTTGTTCTTGCCACTCCAACAGAGAACTTTTCTCCTTGAATGCGGCCACCAACAGGTTAGACAAGCAGCCCAGCATGCACACGAGCATGCGTGCACATGCACAAGCGTGTCCAAGCAGCCCACCATCACAGCCACCTCTCCCTATCACCTGGCAACCTCAAGCTTCCATTTCAAAGGGATGTGCCTTCTGTGTTTTCCCCAAATCCCACTCAACCAAAGGAGAAACAACCTCTTGTGCAAGTTGATCTTCCTCAGGGCTACATACGGAGTGCTAGGTGTAGCTTTGTGTGCCTATACCCCAGACATGATCCCTCCCACCTTTGCCAACCCTGGAATGACTTTATCTCCTGGCCCCCAAATACTTCCCCAATACATTCCCTAATGTCTCCAGCTCCTCCTTCCAACTGCCTGCCTGGCACACACAGCTCCTTCACACAGTACCCTGCCCCCTCCCCTCCCCATTCCATTCCCGTCCATTCATTCCACTTCTTCCAAGGGCATTTCTCTTGTTCTGTTCCTGCTTTCGTGTCCCCCCAGCCACACCTAGCCCCACCTGGCCCTAGACTTTCTCACTTGCTAGCAAAAAAGGCCCCTACAGTTACCAGGGCCCCCAGTGCCACGGCCCCTGTCAGCACTGTCCTTACTGAGGCCCAGTTCCCCTCCCGCAGACGCCGCGCCTCCTCCAGGGCCCCGTCCCCGTATAGAGCTGTGAACTCCGCCTGTGGGAGAGAAGGGAAGTAGGAGAGAAAGAAGGAGAAAGGGATATCAGGAGAGGAAAGAGTGGAGGAAAGAGGAGAGGAAGAGTTCCAGTTCCATCCACTGCAAACACTACCCCATACCCAGCTCCTCTCCAGCCAAAGTTCTACTGGCTGCAAACCCCCATCATCCCCCATGAGCGCCTGGCTCATTGGCCCTCTCTGCCTCAAGTGAATGCCAGCCTCTCCCGGGCCGAAATTTTTGCTCCGAACTGGCATCCTTTGCCAAGGCCTTCCTGACCACCGCCCATGCCTGACAACCCCCTGCCCCCCCACCCATGTCACATACTCTGGTGTAAAAAGTCCCCAACAGCTGGATGCCATTTCCCTGCAGGCACTGTGTATTCTGTCCTCTGCTATGGACCATGAGCCCATCCAGTGATGACTGCTTGGCAGCCCTGGAGTGCAGAGTCCAGCATGACACCCATAGTGAGGGCACCTGGTGCCACCCAAATAGGGAGACTCAGCCCCCAGCCTCAAGCCAGAGCCCCATCTTCCCTCTGGAGACCAGCTTTGCAGAGGAGTGTGCAGGGCAGCAACTGAGAAGCTTCTTACCCAGCCCCCACTGCTGTGGATCCAGTCGGCCAGCCGCGTCTCCAGGTAGGCCACCATCCACTCTTGCACTTGGCCCACAAGTGGCTCCATCTCTTTGTTGACACTCTCAGCACACAGTGCGGCTCCAAAGACAAAGAAGGCCACAAGGCGGCCCCAGTTGGGGCCCCCTTGGAAGAGTTCGTCAGAGACCTGGGTGAAGCGCTGCTGGGCCGAGCCTGGGGTCACATGCAGCTGGGCTGCCAAATCAGAGAAGGTACGCCGGAAGCGGGTCTCAAACTCATCTCCAGCTGCCCGCATGGCTTGGTGCAGTGGGTCAGCTGCTGGGCCCTCCCCAGGGCCAGCTCCACAAACATAACCCTTCTGCCTCAGCTTATAGCCTACAAAGTCTGCCACTAGAGCCCGTGTGTCTGGGGCTGAGGCCGGGGTCGCCATCCGGGCGGCTGTAAGAGTCAAGGATGAAAGACTGGCGTGAATATATGGTTGGAGAGCCAGAAGGGGTGCTTCAGGCTTGGCCAACCCAGTGAGCCGGGGAGAGAGGTGGGAGGAAACGCTCAGAGACCACTGGGCAGGGAGGGGCAAGAACACGGGAACTAAGTCAAGGTGAGAGGCCAGGGCATGAGGGGGCTGGCCATTAAATTCGTGATATGCCACATTAAATGCATAACAAGTAAATTTTATTTTTAAAATACTTTAGATTCTTTCCATAATAGGAGAATGCTAGCTCTGTAACACCCCCTACAAACCCCCTTTCCACAGTACACACCTTTTTGGCTTAAGGAAGGGGCTCAGTACCTCCCCAGAGGGAAGATGTGAGGATGCTGGCCAAGGCACAAGATGGGGGAGGAGACAGGGGCTGAAGGGAAAGGTGGGAGAAGCAAAGGGCTGTCCGGGACAGAGAAGGAAGGGGACACTCACCCAGCCTGGATGGCAGCTCTTAGGACCCAGCGCTGGTGGCAAGGAGCCCCCAGCTGGGGCCTTTCATCCTCCTGGCCAGCGTGGAGCCCTGGGAAGGGGAGGGGGAGAGCAGAGCTAGGCGGGGAAGGCCAGGGATCTGGGTCTGGACTGAGAAGGCTGGGGTTGCAGCTTCCCGGACCGGCCCCTGCCCCCAGCATTCTACCAGCTGTGTGGCCGAATCCATGTTTAATGACTGTCCTCCCGGGAAACCCAGGGCCAAGGGCTTCCTGCCGACACCATCTCTACTCCCGGCTCCCCCCAGTGCAGTCCAACAGCCCAGCTCCTCCTTCACCCCCACCCTCAGCAAGTCTCCAACCCCGCCTGCCTGCCAGGTTAGGGATCTCACGGGTCAGGCCGCTGCCAGGATCCGGGCCGTTTCCTGGTGCAGGAGCTGGGAGGGAGGGAGAGAGGGAGGAAGGGAGGGAAGGAAGGAGGGAGGAGAAAGGGGGGGGTGGCGGGAGGGAGGGCCCGGCGCCGGGTGATGATGGGGCCCAGAGATGCGTCCAGAGAGAGGGGCGGGGCTGGGAAGCAAGCTTGGGAAGGGCCACAACTCCGGAAGAGAGAGGGCCGCTGTAGGCCATGAAGAAAGAGCAGGGCAGAGAGGACACAGAAGGCCAGGCTGGGCTCCCGTGACTGAAGGCTGCCCAGAGAAGCCGGCAAGACCTCAGGAAACCTCGGAGCAAATTGACCATTTCCAGAAGGTCTCTGATGTTCCATGCACTTGTTGAATTTTTTCCAGCCCTGGAGTGGATGCCCGGATTAGAGGAGTAGTTCCCATTCCAGTGGGAACTGCCTGCCAGGTGTCTCGCCCTGTGGGACTGGCAGACACGACACGGACACTGAACAGTTCACTCCCTCTTTTCTCCAGGACCTTTAACCCAGTAGTCTCTTTGCGGGCTGGGGCTTTAGCCAGGCATCAAGACTTGGACCGCAAGTAGTTTCTGCAGGTAACCTTTCTTTACCTTCTTTCATTTTTTTGTAATCAGGTTGGTTTTCTTTTTCATTCTTTTTACCCCACACATGGACTTATTCTCATTATGACAAGTTCAAACAATATAGAGGTATAAGGGGAACAAATACAAGTCCTCAATCTCCCGCCTTCCACCCCTTGCTCCATTCTGCCTCCCTTTCTGGAGGATGCCAACCAAGGTCAAGTTTGATGGTTACCGTTTCAGATTTTATATGTGTGTGTATGTATGTATGTGTACACACACATACATATAGGTATGTCTATTATTTATACAGGGCAGTTCACAGGATGTGAAGCAGTGTGACCACAGGTGATCCTCAGGAGGGCTCTCTCAGGCATTCTGACTGGGCCCCACTGGTTCTTGCACTGGCACTTCCTTCCACTCCGTTTGGAGGGACCTCCAACCAAAGGCTAGAAAGAGGCAACCCAATTTTCCTTTCCTGCTGGTTCCCTTTGCTTCTACCTGGGGTCCAAGCCTTGATATTCCTACCTGCCCTTACAGTCTCTGGAGAAGAAAGTTTGTTTCTGTAACAATAATAGTAACAACTGGGGCGCTTGGGTGGCTCAGTGGGTTAAAGCCTCTGCCTTTGGCTCAGGTCATGATCCTGGGATCCTGGGATCGAGCCCATTGGGCTCTCTGCTCAGCGGAGAGCCTGCTTCCTCCTCTCTCTCTCTGCCTGCCTCTCTGCCTACTTGTGATCTCTGTCAAATAAATAAATAAAATCTTAAAAAAAAATAATAGTAACAACTAATACATTTTGAGGACTTATTAGGTGCTAGGTGCTTTCTTTACATGCATATTTATCCTCAATCCAATCCCTAAGCTGTTTTAGTCTCATTCTATAGGTGAAAAGAGTGAGGCTTAGAGAGGTTATTTACCCAAAGCCATATACTCAGAAACTGGTACTCAACTTTGTCTGACTGTAAAGTTTGTCTTAACTTTAAGTGCGTTGCTAGAAGGTCATCTCTCTGCTTCAGGTAATCTATGTTGTTATGACATTTATGAGTCCAAAATCAGTCATCCCCTCCATTCTGAAGGCACAGCAGACTGCACACCTTATGACTGTATCTTTCAATCATCCTCCTTATTTCTTTGCTCTTGGGCTGATCATTCTAGCTTCCACCAGCAAGTCTGCCTTGCTGCATTATTCAGAGAATAACCTGGTGCATTCCTTCTTTTGCAATACTGATTTCTTCTGAGACACTTAACTGAAATAACAACACTTTTAGGTCTCAGGATCTAAGTATATTTCTGTCTGCCCTCCCATTTTATTTATAAACCCTGTGAAAGCAGGAATGGAATTTTATTCACTGTTATGCCCTTCAGGCCTAATAGACCCTCAGTAAATGTTGACTGAACAAATCATTCAGTGCGTACTGTAAGCCTACTCTGATGTTTGAAGATAACTGTAGTGGCTATTTAAGAACAAAGACTGAACTGTGAAGAGGGAGAAAAAAAAAAAAGAAAGAAAAGAAACATTGATTTGGAAGAAAGGTTCAATGTCAGCCTGAACAGCCAGAACAGAACTGCTAGGCCAACACAAATTATACCTGGTCCAAAGCTGTGTACCTCAAGGATCTTCTCAGACCAACACCACGGAGCCAAGGAATGGCAGCTCAAACTATAGACAAAGCACAAGTGTTTTTATCAGAAAACCTCAGGCCATATAGGCCACTTTGAACCTTATCTATTCCTTTAATTATCTATATATGTATATATATTTTAATTAATATATACATATTGAAGATTTTATTTGAAAGAGAGATATATAAGGAGCATGAGCACGGAAGGGACAGAGGGAGAAGTAGACTCCTTGCTGAACAGGGAGTCCAATGTGGGGCTGGATACCAGGACTTGGGATCATGACCTGAGCCAAAGGCAGATGCTTAACCAACTCAGCCACCCAGGCGCCCCTCAACGATATATCTTACAAGAGCAAGGAACACAGTTTTCTTTTTCTTTTTTTTTTTTTAAGATTTTTATTTATTTATTTGACAGACAGAGATCACAAGTAGACAGAGGCAAGCAGAGAGAGAGGAGGAAGCAGGCTCCCTGCGGAGCAGAGAGCCAAATGTGGGGCTCGATCCCAGGACACTGGG
The DNA here is from genome assembly GCF_002288905.1 of Enhydra lutris kenyoni. NCBI lineage: Eukaryota > Metazoa > Chordata > Mammalia > Carnivora > Mustelidae > Enhydra > Enhydra lutris. The sequence continues at coordinate 23,074,709 of NW_019154088.1, read as the reverse complement.
ATCATGACCTGAGCCGAAGGCAGAGGCTTTAACCCACTGAGCCACCCAGGCACCCAAGGAAGACAGTTTTTAAATGCTTGATTGTAACACAAATTAGTGTAACATTATTTTACACCATAAAATAGGAAAATGATAGGTCCATGGATTATATATACATGTATAAAATCAGAAAATAAAACTACTTTAAAAATGATTCCCAGGGTGCCTGGGTAGCTCAGTGGCTTAAAGTCTCTGCCTTTGGCTCAGGTCATGATCCCAGGGTCATGGGATTGAGCCCCGCAGGCTCTCTGCTCAGCAGGGAGCCTGCTTCTTCCTCTCTCTCTGCCTGCCCTTCTGCCTACTTGTGATCTCTGTCAAATAAATAAATAAAATCTTTTTTAAAAATTAAAAAAAAATAAAAATGATTCCTGGCTAACTAGCATTCCTAAGGTTAAAATGGAGTTAAAATGCAAATAAGAGAGGTGCCTGGGTGGCTCAGTGGGTTGGGCCTCTGATAGTATGTGTCTCATGGTTTATTTCCAGCTTAGTCACTTGAAATTTTACAGTTAAACTATTCTGCTGTTTTAAATTTAGAGATTCCATTTCTACTCTAAGATTCCTCATTACAATACTCTGAAGATGTTAACCATTACTACTAAATGTTTTAATCTTATATAACCAAGTGGGTAAGAGTGGGCTCTAGCACTGGACTGCTGATGTTCTAATCCCAGGTCCTCAATCATTGCCTATGTGACTCTGGGCAAGAGTCCCAGCCCCTCTCTTCTTCAAATTTCTCACCTGTAAAATAGGCATACTAGTACAACCTACTCTTTTGATGGGGACTTACAGGAATTAAAATTTGCAAAACTCTTACAGGCGTACCTAGTACGTACATTGTGTTATACAAAATCAGTAGGGGATTTATGGGGAAAAAAAGAACTACACAAAATACTTCACTTTTTTTTTTCACTAATGTAGAACAAAATGAAGGAGAAAAAAAAAGCCAGCTCTGTGCCCCTGTTGAAAGCTCCCAGTGGAACTAGAACTCCACAGTCCCAACTTTAAGAGAGTTGTGTGCTCATTCATTCATTCAATAATTTGAGAGCCTACTATGTGCTGCAACTATGTGTTGAAACTGTGACTCAGACACAGTCTCTGTCCTCAAAGGACTTGCAGTGGGATTACAGATCAGAACTCTAATTTACTTTTTCACAAATGAGAAAACTGAGTTCCAGAGAAATTATGCCATGCTCAAGGTCACACAGCAAAATACTACCAGAGGTGAGACCAGAGCTGTCTTCCGACAACTCAGTTCAGAACTCTTTTCTAATGGACCACACATCCTTTTGAGGGCCACACTTTAGTTTCTATTTGAGACACTACCTAGTTTTTACGACCTTTCCTTCTGTGCACTCCCTGTAAGCCCCCTCCAAAACCTGGAGCCTAGGGTTTGGAAAAGAAAATGGTGAGTCCTGAAGAGAAAGTCACACGCTGGGCATATTTAACCATCCTTAGCAAGAAAATGAAAGGTTACTCTGTCCTCCCTTAAGCATTAACTCTAACCATGCCAGAGAGGTTGAAGCCGTTAAAAAAAAAAAAAAAAAAAAAAAAAAAAAAAAAAAGCCTGAATGGTCTCAGGACCGGAAGGTGGATCCCCGCCCCCTGGTACGCTGCAAAGACAGATGGGGAGCCACCTGTCAGAGGACTGTGGGCGGGGGCCCGGCCGAGAGGGCCGCGGGACTGTAGGGTGAGCGCCGCTGAGCGCACGCTCAGAGCAGACAGCTTGCAGGAGGCCGGAGACGATGGTCTAAAATCCTGAGAGCTGACGGTCAGAGCGGGGGCGGGGGGGAGGTTGGAGGGGAAGGTAGTCACGGAGGGGTGACAGCTACAGGAGGTGGAGGATCCTGGAGGTAACAGCAAGGAGAGTACGCAACGGCAAGGGGCGGCTTCTGCGCCGACGCCGGGCGGTCAAGCCAGAGGAAAGCAGGGGAACGCTGCGGCGTTGCGGGCTTGCCCCGCCCGGGCGGGGGGTGCCATGTCTCGAGAGCGGCCCCCCCGCACCGACATCCCCCGCAATCTGAGCTTCATAGCCGCATTAACAGAGCGTGCCTACTACCGCAGCCAGCGGCCCAGCCTCGAGGAGGAGCCGGAGGTGGAGCCAGGCGAGGGCGGGACGCGCCTTGGGGCCCGATCCCGCGCTCACGCTCCGAGTCGGGGTCGCCGGGCCCTTTCTGCACCTGCCGGAGGCGGCGGGGTCCGGGCGCCCCGCAGCCGCAGCCCGGACACCCGTAAGAGAGTGCGTTTCGCCGACGCGCTTGGGCTGGAGCTGGCCGCGGTGCGCCGCTTCCGCCCCGGAGAGCTGCCCCGGGTGCCCCGCCACGTGCAAATCCAGCTGCAGAGGGACGCCCTCCGCCACTTCGGGCCGTGCCAGCCTCGCGCCCGCGGCCTCCAGGTAGGCGGGCGGCAACGGCACGCCCCTTTCCCGGGACCTCCCCGAGCCGGCCGCCGTGGGCGTGTGGGAGAGGATTTATCAAGCAACACCCATGTCCCTCCCCAACCCTAGACTTAGTTTTGCTCATTCCTTTTGGGGCCACTCTCTCAGCTGGGCTCCACTCCGACTGCCCCACGCCGGGATCGGCCTCGGACTGGCCCAGTGCCGCGTCCTGACCCCGCCCCCCGTTTCTCCTCTCCCCTCTCCTCCCCTTTCCCCCAGGAGGCGCGCGCCGCCCTGGAGCCGGCCAGCGAGCCCGGCTTTGCCGCCCGCTTGCAGGCGCAGCGCATCTGCCTGGAACGCGCCGAGGCGGGCCCGCTGGGCGTGGCCGGGAGCGCGCGCGTGCTGGACCTGGCGTACGAGAAGCGCGTGAGCGTGCGCTGGAGCGCCGACGGCTGGCGGAGCCAACGCGAGGCACCCGCCTCTTACGCCGGCCCGGCACCGCCCCCGCCGCGCGCAGACCGCTTCGCATTCCGCCTTCCCGCGCCACCCATTGGGGGCGCCCTGCTTTTCGCCCTGCGCTACCGCGTGACTGGCCACGAGTTCTGGGACAACAACGGCGGCCGTGACTATGCTCTGCGAGGGCCCGAGCATCCCGGGAGTGGCGGAAACCCGGAGCCCCAGGGATGGATCCACTTTATCTGAGACGCCTGGGTCGACGGCGGGAAAACCAAAGGCACCCAGGGGCTGGGGGAGCCCGAAGATTTGGCGGGGAGGAATGAAAGAAACGGAGATTGGCTGGGAGCTGTCCAAGAGAGTCAAGTGGGGGAGGGCGAGGAGGATGGGAAAAATCAAAAGGGTGTGGGGAGTGAGCGGAATCAACGAAAGTCGGGGGAGGTCGGGGTGGAAAAACAGAGTTGGATGTGAGTGATAGGAACCCAAGGCATAGAAGAAAGGAAACCAGAAAGGGCGCTGGAAGGATTAGGAAAAAAGCAAAAGACTGGGGTTTGATGGTGATACCGTGAACTAGTCCTGGGAGAAAGTAAGTGGGTTCGTCAGACTTAAGCAGATGGTTAGGGTACCTCTTTGAGATTGAGGAGGTACTTTGTTTGAAGTAGGAGTCCACCCTGCTTAAGTCATTTGGATTGCGAGCTCATTCCCTCTTCTTACCCGCTGTTGCCACCTCAGGTCCCTGAGTGCTGCCCATCCTAGTTTTATACTCAGCCATAATTGCCTTGCTTAAGTCCCAGGAACTTGGCCATTGCTTCCCAGCCCCTGGCATTATGACAGGATTCCCTTGTCATTCCCGACGATCCCGGGCTTCATTTCCCCCTGACTGGCTGGGGAGTAATGGCAGGCTGCAATCAGAGCTCCTACCTCCTCCTCCAGGCAGCCCTGGGGATTAAAATGAAGGCTAAACCAACTCCAGGCCTGTCCTTGTAGCCAAATAAGGCCGTACCTGAGGAGCTGGTACACTCAGGGGCTTCCAGAAAAATGCCAGCCTTACCTTTCTGGAGTGCCTTTTAATGACCTTTAAGCACTTTATGCACTGTATTTGTCAAGAAACAGTGAATCACAAGAATCACTATCATGATTCTGCTTTGGGAGGAAAGAGTCACTGACTAGCTGTATTACTTTGGGCAAAGTTATTTCATGTCTCTGGGCCCCAGTCTCCTCCTTGGGAAATTAGATTTTAACTAGGTGATCTCTCACAGTCTCTTCTTGCTTTGACATTTTATGATCCATGAGTGTAGATAAGAAGCCACATTCTTCAACCTACATTTGGAGTGCTACAGTTCAGAACACACAGTACTCCCAACATTTGGTTGGGGCTGAGGATGGGTCTTTCAGTTTTTGACACAAATGTTCCAGAGCCCAGGAAGCATCCCACAACCAGCTGCAGCCTGATGGTATTCCAAACCCTTTTTCAAACTGCAGTTCATCCTCTTCCCCATACTTTTTTGCTCTTGCCCCCACAGACTTCCAGTCTAGGTACTTTGAGACAGTTTTGGGCAGGTGCATATCTGTTGGGGAAAATGATTTTGGGAGCCCCAGAGATGAAACAATGCTGAGGATCTCTTGAGGATAAAGGTTTATGAATATAAGAAATGGAAAACATTTCAAATCAAGAATCAAAGCCACTTAGTAATTAAATGGCACCAGAAGATGGCAGTCTGTTCATACCCTGAGCAAGTGAAATGGGGAAGCTGGACTCTTCTATCCATTCACCATCATGCCTTAGGTCTCCCTTCCTGGTTAACCTCTGTTGGTAGTTTTTCCTTTCCTCTTACCCTATTCCTAAGCTCTTTGCTTTTTTCTTTCCTTGTCCCTCTCTCATCGCTTTCATTTTTCTTTTGATATATAGGGTATTTACCTTCATTTTCTCTTTTCCATTTGCCTCCATCTTCATCCTTGTTGATCTCTGCTATTCCTTCTCCCTCCAGAAGGGGTGGAGAACCTACTTCCTTTTCTCCAAGACCATGATTCATCCACCTTCCTCCCTCAGGCTCCTTCTTGACAGTCTTCTAGAAGGGAGAAGAGGAAAAGAAGCAGTTCCTGATGCAGATGAACAGCCGCTCCCAGGTAAACCAGCTCCCCACATCCTTTTCTATCTATTACTAGTTTCTCAAAAATGTCTGAATCCCCCTCTTATTACCGAGTCAGAGAGTGCATGCATACATGCCCATACATGCATTTGGAACAGAGTATGGAGCATGTTACCAGGCCCCTCCTTTCCAAAGCTTTAGTCCTTTGAAGGAAGATGGCCAAAAGAGAGGAACCCCGAGTCGCTCCTCAAAGAAGTGCCGGTTTAAACAGCATCCTTACGTGAAGAAGAAAACAAAGAATTTCATGCAACTTGTGGATCACCTTCAGGTCAAAGTTCCAGCAAAGTGAAGAAAGAACCTCCTGGAAGCCACCAAGCAATGCGCTTTTTAGTCATCAATGAAGAGCCCAAAGAAGGATGATGGAGACGGAGCCTAGGTCGGGGCTCAGTGTATACTAATCTCTTGCCTAATGTGTTTGCACTATTGTCATGTCATATTAACAATCGTAATAGCTCACATGTACTTATCTACTCAAATCTGGTGTCTTGCATGCATTACAATCTTCAGAACAACCCTATCAGTTGAGAAATATTATCCCTGTTTTAGAGATGTGGAAACCGCTCAGAAAAGCTCAGTAATTTGTTCAAGATCACATCGCTGGTAAATGGCACAGCTAGGGTTGTGAACTCAGGATCTCCAGAGCTTCTGTGTATAACCATGTTATTACATTTTTTCCTTCAAAAACAAAACTGAAAACTTTGCCATATGTAATCTCTTATTAGGAAAAGCCCACAGTTTCTAACTCGTCTGCCTTCCCATCCTCCCAGTTTACCAAAATGGCTTAGAGAAGGCAAAGTAGAGGGTCCAAGCTCCCATGCAGGAGCTTGCTGCTTTCTTCTGTACCAGTGTCCCAGCTCTGCAGAATCAGCAAGGGGACCACACTGCCTGCCTGCTAGAGAACTCGGGAACCCATGTGAACTTCAGCTTTTCCTTACTTTGGGATTCTTTCCTGCCCCTAACCAACATTCTGCACCTGTTGGTGTGACACCCTTTCCATTCCCCTGACCAATCCCTAAAGTTTCCATTAAAGGGTATCCCTGAGCAGGACAACTGCTGAATGGTCTGTGCTTGGGCTCTCTCTGCGAGCCTGGATATTGCTGAGTGGATAAATGTAAACTGGTTGGAGACAGGGAACCCCCTGAGTTTTTTCTTTAAGAAGAGCTATGACTTCCAACCTCCTACCTGCCCCGTCATTCTCAGCTTTATAGAACCAACACCTAAACCTTCTAGTTCTTTCCATATAGAGCTGCCCCAGGGCTTGGGGTAAGCTGATAGTCTAATCTGATATGGGAAGCACTAGAAGTTTGGTGGAATCTTTAGAGATGTATTAGATGTTACGGGGATGGGTCCTTTCCCCTGAAGGCTGACTATATGAGCAGGAGCAGTTTGGTGTATACAGGTCAGCTGTGGACCAGGCAGTGCTAGAAGAGAAAACACTACCCTGGTCCGGGGCTTGGGTCCTTGAAGCAACACAACTAGAACACTTTTTCCTATTTCTCTCATCCAGACCTCAGATGTCTTCCTATACTTGCTTGTCTGACAGCCTTCCTCTCGTACCTTTGTTTCTCTTCATGACTGTAGCTCATTTCTCTTCACAATAAGCCCTGGCTCCTGAACTTTCCAATTGAACTCCCACATCCCCTTGCTTCTAACACCTGCATTTCTCTGGAGCTCCTCCAGATCTCTGGGTCCTTACAATCAGCAAGTTCATACAGTCAGAGACCTGGAAAAGCTTGTCTTTAGAGATCACTGGGTCCATGCTCCAGTACAAATGAGGACACAGGTCCAGAGATGAGAAGATTTCATCAGGGTCAGAGAATTTGTTAGTGCAGCTCAAGATGGGGCTTAACCCCAGCCCTCCTGACCATATCCCACTCCCAGGCTACAAAGCGGCCTCTATAGTCAGACCTGTAATTTTTCACGGCAAGGGATAATATTACAAATGTTTCATTTTCTGCTGCTAGTTTCCATTCCCTTCCCTATCCAGGCATAAAAAGAAACAAAAGGCACTTGTAGTTTTCTCTGTTTTCCCACCTTGGGCACTTCTCCGGGTGATATTGCTAAGGAACAGTGAAGTTACTAAAAAGACTGAATAATCCACCCATTGACTAGCTAACCTGGAGAGGAATTGAAAGCTTGCTATGTGGATCTCCCCAAACCACTGTTCTCATCAGGCCCTCTCAGAGTGTCCTCACCCTCTTCACAGTGCAGCCCTGTTCACTGGGTCCCAAACCCACGAGTATTGTGCCTCACTTCAGCTTCCTCATGCAACTGCCCTCCCTTCTGGATAAAAGACCTCATACTTGAAATAAAGTCGAAACATGAAAGTATATCATAAAATACTGAGAAGTATTGTTTGTTTGGGGTAGAGGGTGGCAAGAGACCCAGAAATGAGATTCCTCTCTCCCACCCCCTGGTATCTTGGTCATCTCATTTCTTAAAAATCTGTCTGCTGGTATCCTATTGCTCTGTAAAAGTTGGGTGGGCAAAAGATATGGAGGAGTTGGGCAGCCCTGGTATAAGACACCGCAATAGAATCCCACCACTATATTGGGTAGTGGTAGGAAAGTTATCAGGACCCAGCTTTAGGGCCCTGGCACCCAGCACCAGTTCCTGGTGCAGTTAAAGGGTACAGCTTGGGTAAAAGTGCCAAATTTCCCCTCAGGTTGGGGGCGGGGGCTCTTCTTCCTTAAGGGGGCCATCTAAGTTACATCCTGCTCCGTAAGCTCTGAAGGAAAGGGCAAAGCATAGGAAATATGACGAGGAAAAGCAAAGACCTCTGTCTAATCCAGAATGGAGCAACAGGTATTTAAGTGAGACATCCTCGAAAAAGATCAAGTTCTAACATAATATTGACTCCCACATCACCTGAACAATGAGAGAATCCAGTTACCCACAAAATAATCAGATGTTTCTTTTTATTTTTTTTTAAAGATTTCACTTATTTGACAGAGATCACAAGTAGGCAGAGAGGCAGGCGAGAGAGAGAGAGAGAGAGAGAGAGAGAGAGAGAGAGAGAGGAAGGGAAGCAGGCTCCCTGCTGAGCAGAGAGCCCAATGCCGGGCTCGATCCCAGGACCCTGAGACCATGACTTGAGCTGAAGGCAGAGGCTTAACCCACTGAGCCACCCAGGTGCCCCTCAGACAGTGTTTCTAATAGTGAAGTCTAGCCTGAGAATAATCAGATGCCTCCTCATTACATCATAATGGCCTAAGTTGTGATGTCATGGCAGAGCACCTACACCTACGTTATGAAGCTAGATATGTTGAAGGGTAGAGTCAGCATGAGGAGCAGACACCCAAAGAGAGGTAAGCAGGGCTTCCCAGGGTTCTTCTCCGTGGCTTACTGCCTAAGGTCCCTCTGTGGCCAAAATGCCTTTCCAGGCCTCTCGTACCTTAGTTTAGTGCTAGGTCTGTCTGAAATCCTTCTTCCACAAACTCCACTGCAGCTTTTGCTATCCCAAATCTTCAATAGTTGCAGTTCTGATTGGTCAGCCCTCAGCTTTTTTATTTCTTAGGAGACAGGGCATAGAATGATGAGGCATGGTTCTCCTAAGTGAGGCAGAAACTCACCATATCCATTTGGCTTGTCCCAGGTAGATCCAAGTTTTGGAGTGCCTGAAATACAACTTTTGGAGCCTTTTAAAAGAAAAATAAATACATTAGGCACTAAAGTGAAAACTTTAGAATGAAAAAGATAAATTAAAAATTTTTTTTATTTTTTTAAAGATTTTATTTATTTATTTGACAGATAGAGATCACAAGTAGGCAGAGAGACAGGCAGAGAGAGAGGAGGAAGCAGGCTCCCCGCTGAGCAGAGAGCCCGATGTGGGGCTCGATCCCAGGACCCTGGGATCATGACCTGAGCCGAAGGCAGAGGCTTTAACCCACTGAGCCACCCAGGCACTCCCTAAATTAAAATTTTTAAGGAGCTGACACCACAATATAAAAAAAAATCAAGGGCCCCTGGGTGGCTCAGTGGGTTAAAGCCTCTGCCTTCGTCTCAGGTCATGATCCCAGAGTCCTGGGATTGAGCCCGCATCGGGCTCTCTGCTTAGCAGGGAGCCTTCTTCCCCCTCCTTCTCTCTCTGCCTGCCTCTCTGCCTACTTGTGATCTATGCCTGTTAAAAAAAAAAAAAAAATCTAAAAAAAACCAAAATAAAATAAAAATCAAGAAAAATAACAAATTTTAGAAATTACCTACTTGACTAGCATTTTTTTTTTTTTACAATTTTGTTTTTGGGTGCATGCTCCTTGATAGATTTTTCATATTGATTATTATAATGTTTTCTATAAGAAGTACAGAAAAGTAATTCAGTTTTCTACATGATTGCTTTTTTTTTTTTTAAGATTTTATTTATTTATTTGACAGACACAGAGATCACAAGTAGGCAGAGAGGCAGGCAGAGAGAGACAAGAGACAAGGAAGCAGGCTCCCTGCTGAGCAGAGAGCCCGATGTGGGGCTCGATCGCAGGACCCTGGGATCATGACCCGAGTCGAAGGCAGAAGCCTTAACCCACTGAGCCACCCAGGTGCCCCTACATGATTGCTTTTTAAAAAAAATCTTAGTGATTTAGAAAAATTTCACCTTCACACTTTATAAGTGATAATGTTACATGATTTTTTAGATTTTTGTCAAACTTGAAAAAAAAACTATCAAATCTCTTTGATACATGTGTAAAACTTCAGAGCATTACAAATTTGGAATGACTAATATACTCTGGATTGTTGACATTAGGATTAATCTATCTGTATTAGTCTGCTAGAGCTGCCATAAAAAATACAACCCACTGGGTGGCTTAAAATGAAATTCTCTCTCAGTTGTGGAGGGTAGAAGTCTGAGATCAACATATCCACAGGGTTTACTTAATTCTGAGGTTCCTTTCCTTAGAGTCATCTTCTCCCTATGTCTTCCCATGGTCTTTTCTATGTCTGTGTCCAAATTTCCTACTATAAAGATACCAATCATATTGGATTAGGACTCACCCTGAAGACCTCATTTTTTTAAAAGATTTTATTTATTTATTTGTCAGAGAAAGAGAGAGCAAAGGCAGGCAGAGTGGCAAGCAGAGGCAGAGAGAGAAGCAGGCTCCCTGCCAAGCAAGGAGCCTGATCTGGGACTCCATCCCAGGACCCTGGGATTATGACCTGAGCTGAAGGCAGCCACTTAACAGACTGAGCCACCCAGGCATCCCTGAAGACGTCATTTTAATGTCATCACTTCTTTATAGAACTTATTTCCAAATACAGTTATATTCTAAGGTATCTGGAGTTACGACTTTATCATATGAATGTGGGGTGGGGGGAATGGATGACATAGTTCAGCCCCTAACGCCATACTGGCTATTAAAGTATTTACAGAAATTACAGCAAACCACGGTCATATACCTATTCAACCCAAACTAAATGTATCCCCAACTCCATTTCTCTAGCCAATCTCAAAATACTCATGGCCTTTCCACTGCCACCTGACAGAAGGAGAAATATAATGGAGGGGAAATCAGAAAGGAAATAGACATCAATCTTAGCGTTTCAGGTTAAATATTTTTTTTCAAATTTTACAAAAAGCCACGACCACATTAACACACCCTGGAGCTTCTCCAGTGCTTTGGAAGGTCTGTGCAAGAAGTGACCTTGAAACTTAGTTTCCTTAGGTATATGGTAAATGTGCCTCTGGTTAATCCTACTTATATCTAAGCCATGTAAAGGAAGAGAGAATTTTCACCAAAGATGGGGAATTAACATCTCTACATTGAGGATGACAAGTCCTCATTCTTTCAGCACTAGTCCCTGGAAAAGCTGAGAAGTTTTGTTGTCTTGCTAGAGGTAGGGGCCCTCCCTTCTCTGATATTGTCAGCCTGCATCTATTCCTCTCTTCCAATCCACATCCTAGTCCACTCCATCTTCTAAAGCTTTAGGGTGAAACCCACATAAGAGGGAGGCTTCACGGGGCACCTGGGTGGCTCAGTCAGTTAAGGGTCTGCCTTGGGCTCAGGTCATGATCCCAGGACCCTGGGATGGAGCCCCACAACAGGCTCCCTGCTGAGTAGGGAGCCTGCTTCTCCCTCTCCCTCTATCCCTCCCCTTGCTTGCACATGCACTCTCTCTCTCTCAAATAAATAAAATCTTAAAAAAAAAAGAAAAAGAGGGAAGCTTAGCACGCACTCTATAAAAGGGGTAGATGAGTTTCTTCTTTCCTTTAATTTCCCCTCTCCTAAACCTGTCTTTAATTCTGCTCCCTACTCCCAAGTCTCAGGAGTGAGTGTCTTAATGAGACAAGAAAGGTGGCAGAAAAGGTCCACCTTTCTTATTTCCAAAAGGCGGCGATCAGTGTTGCCCAGGGTGCCTAACTGATTCCCCTATAGAGGGGCAGGCACTAGGTTCTCGCAGACATTGACTGGCTTTCCAGCCAGATTAATCATGAGTTCTTTCCAATCAACCCAGTCTTGTTATTTGTTTGGATTATGGGAGAACAACTTCACTGAAAACTGAGGGCTGCTGCTGCCTAAAATATTTCACTTTTTCTTTTATTGTATACAAACTATTGGGGCATGGTAATAGTCATGATTTAAGACAAAGTCTGTTATGTACTACGAGCCCTAGCTTAAACCCTGAGGGATCAGAAGTTTCCAACTCTAAAGCTGAGTATATTTATCTTTCCTTTGTTTACGCCTATGTTTTGCTGATGTGAAGATTGTAGGGCTGGCTCTTAGGAGGTTGAAATTTTTACTGAATGTAATGGGGCTGGGAGGTGGGCAGGTACAAATATAGGCATAATTAACATGAGGCTCAATGCTGAAGTTGAAAACCATTTCTGATGTCTGACAACCATGAAAGTGCTCTAGACCTTAAATTGGAGCAATAAAGAATCCATAGCGGGCATTGGTTTGGGGCGGGGGGGAGTGATGTCTGTGGGATACAGAGCAAAGTATGAAATTGTTTCATAAATTATTTTAGTTGTGTAAAATATTAAGTGACCTAAAGGCAAAAAGAGACTTTTTCAAAGATCAGCATATGAGAACAAAAGAATCACTTCAGAAAGTACTGTTTCCAAGTTTTTGTCTAAAGACCGAGAATCCTAAATATATATACAAGCTTTGGCCCAAATTCCAAATATATTAACTTTTGTCCCACAACTTTTGTGACTACTCTGGTGAAAAGTCCCATTTTGTTGCCATCTTTTTTTTTTAAGATTTTATTTATTTATTCGACAGACAGCGATCACAAGCAGGCAGACAGGCAGGCAGAGAGAGGAGGGAAAGCAGGCTCCCTGCTGAGCAGAGAGCCCGATGTGGGCCTCAATCCCAGGATACTGGGATCATGGCCTGAACCGAAGGCAGAGGCTTAACCTACTGAGCCACCAAGGCGCCCCGCCATCTTTTTCTTGACAGCGAAAATCAAGGTCCTCAAATGTATGAGGCAGGTCCTCCTCACTGGGACAGAGAGGTGGGCCTGGGGTCGGATTGTCTGGGGGGGGGGGGTCCCAAACAGGTGCCCGCTTACGGCACTTAGTCCGTGGGAACACCTGTGCAGTGTTCTGAAGGGGCCGGGCTGCTGGGATCCTCGTCTTTCAGGCTGCAAGACATTTGATCCATCTGGAGAACAAGTTCCCGGTTGCTCTGGGCGCTTCGTTTACAGTGACGCTGCTGACGGCCCTCGGCTGGGCAGGCGCGGCTCCGCTCTGGCTCTACTCGCGTGTAAGGCTGACAAGGGGATGCTGAAAAAAGTCTTCCTTCAGGAGGAACAAATGGGGAGTAGTTGCAAGTTGGTCTTGGACAACTGAACAAACTCCTGTGAATTCCTTGGGGCAATTCCGGGAGGACCAAGCCTCAGCATACTCCGAAGGTCCGGCGCGGAAAGGTCGAAAGCGGGGGGTGGGGGGCGGTAGGGGTGGGAGGAGGTACCATTCACAGCACCCTGGCCCTGGGGGACATCTTCCCTGCCCCAAGCAGCCAATAGCCACCCCGGCTGAGGCCCACCCAGCCAATAACCGACTTCAGCCGAGACTCACGCAGCCAATGGCCGGCCCAGTGCGTTCCGCGGGTGCCCGCCTGCCTACTTCCACCAATCGGGACACGGGCCACCTTGGCACCGCCCCTGGAGCCCACCCCACCCATCCGCCCCGCCTCCAACTCGTTCGAGCAGGGTTGGGCTATACGGGCGCGCTCTCGGGGACAGGGGGGGCAGTCCCGGTCCCGGCCCTCCGCGCGGGTGGGCTTGGAGCAGGCCGCACCGGGCGGGAACCCCACTCCCACCGCGGAGGCCCCCTGCCCTTTCTCCCCCTTTCCCCCCGGCCCATGGTGCGAGGCTGGGAGCCGCCGCCCGGGCCGGACCGCGGTGAGTGATCCCCAGCCCCTTCGACTTCCCCTCCCAGCCCCTGTAAGATCTCCGACCTCCGGAGCCCCATCCCCGCGCTGGGGGGGGTTGGAGAATTCTAGGCTCGAAGTCTCCCCGTTCTCTCTCCTTTCTCCTCTGGACTTTTCGGTTCCCTGTTGTAACTGGGGGAGGGTGAGTGGGTGTGTAGGGAGGAGGGGAAGGCTGGGTTGGGACGCCCCCCCGCGAGGGGAGGATTGAGATTCGGCTGCTCCCTGGGGCTCATCGCCCCAAGTGCAGCAACTTTTTGTTCTCTGACCCAGTTTGGAGCCTTATAGACTGCCTGCGAAATGGAGGATAGGAGAAACGCTTCCTTCCCAGGCCTCTCCTCCTCCCCCCACGACTACCTCCTGGCGACCTCAACACACGTACAGAAACCTGGTCTTACTTCTGGGAAGCGGTGGTATTTGGGAATGAGAGGTTTGGGAGAAACTGCGCCTTCTGACCCCCTACCCAACCATACTCAGAAAACAAACCAAAAAAGTGAGAACCCGAGTTCTCAGAGGTTCCTGGTTTTGTGTCCTAATCTGAGACTTCTAAACTGAAAGACTCAAGCTGAGACCTGTTTGGTAACGTGGGCCCAGATCAGGAGATCTTTTATCATATGAACCTCCTTCTCACCATACATTTGAAGCCCTTTTATATTATATGAGTAGGACAGGTAAATGGCAATGATTGAAAAAAACAAGCCAGTTAAACTTGGGAATTTTTTAAATGATGCATACATCTCTTAAGCATTGTCATTAAAAGCATGTTCATTGCACCAATCTTTTGGGGTAGTGTCCAGGCGTTTTCTTTGTGTAAGTCTGCTGATCGGAGTTCCCAGTTGTCTTTCCATATAAACTACACAAGCGAATTTCTAATCTGGCTGCACCCTGAGAACTTTTAAAAGCACTGATGCCTGGGCCCCAGTCCAGACTAATTTAAGTCAAAATACGAAGGAGGATTCCCTGGTTTAAATTTCCCAGGTAATTCTAATGTGCCACTGCCTCTAATGTATGATTTCAAGGGGTTTTTTGTTTTATTTATTTATTTTTTAAAAGATTTTATTTATTTGCCAGAGATCACAAGTAGGCAGAGAGGCAGGCAGAGAGAGAGGGGGAAGCAGGCTTCCTGTTGAGCAGAGAGCCTGATGCGCAGCTCGATCCTGGGATCATGACCTGAGCTGAAGGCAAAGGCTTTAATGCACTGAGCCACCCAGGCGCCCCTGTTTTGTTTTGTTTTAATGCAGTGAGAATTTACACACTTTTGGAGCAATCTGAATGCAGAATACGTTTGAGATTTTTAAGTACCCTGCCCCTCTAATCTTTTACAGTTCCCTGCTACTCCCAATTCAACAACTGTACAACACCTTAACATTTGACTTTGTTTTCATAGAAACAATTTTTAGCTCACTAATTTTTCATAGGTTTATGTGATATTTAATTACATTATTATATAAATAAAGAAAAAACAGGCATAAACAGGTTGGGAATCACCCGCAACTGGTCCAGGCTCATAGGGCAGCTGAAGGAAACAGATGATTTTGGCACACTAGAGAGTAGCCTACCATCCTCTAGTACATAGCACACTGTGGGTGTTGGTCATAAAACCCAGTGGATCAGTTAAGTCACGCTCCTGGCCCAGTTGAACACCTCTCCCCCTTCCACTCTCTCCAATTAATATCACCAGTATCCAGTCCCTTCTAGACTTAAATTCTCTTGAGTATTCCATCCACTCTTTCCATTCATTCACATCAAGCATTATGTTCCTCTTTAAGCAATTACCATCACTCCTTTTTTTTTTTTTTTTTTTTTTTTTTTACTGAGTTGGAAGGACATAAGGCAGAGGTTCTTAAATTGAGCTTCTGGGCAGCCAGTGAATCCTTTGAGATTATATATATAATGTGTAAGTTTAGATGTTTATGGTGGGGGTAGTCATAACTTCCTGAGTGGTCCATACCTTTATCTGATTCTCAAAGAAGTTCATGACCCAAAAAAGTTGAGAAGCACGTAAGTTGAATACCACTGAAAATTCTTTTAAGGCCCTTAAAACTGTATCACCAAAACACATTTTAGGCAGTACTCCAATTCTTCTCTGAATAAAGATACAGGGTAATTTTGCAGGATCATTAGTTTCTCATTTGAACTGTCTCCTGCTTTATCCATAAGTCTAGAATCAACCCTAAAGTTGTGAACACCTCTTTTTCCTAGGATTGTATATACATCCAAACTGGAAGTTTTAAGTTAGTCCATTCTTTTCTGCCATCTGTCCACAGGTATGGAAAGCCCAAAGGGAACGAAGGGTGTTATCCTCTATATATGAGATAGATATATAGATATATAATATATATATATATATGAATATATATATATAATTATATTTTTTACTAGCTATTTGAAGGAGTGGTAGGGCATATATATTTAATAAGGATACAAATTTAGTAATTATTCAGAATTGGTAATCCCATCATCACTACCATCTCTGCCCATAGGAGTCTTTATTTCTCCAGTTTTGATTCCCTTCTTTTTCTACCCTTTCCAAATGGAGGTATAAGAACACAAGACACTGTAGTGTCTTCATTGTGGTTTTGATTAATGTGGGGTCTGTTCTCCTTGTTACAGTTCTCATGAGCCACTCTCCGGTTGTAGTTTCTTCCTGTGTCTAATTCTTCCAGGGAGATACCAGGTAGCTAGCTGTACAGCTAGCTGTGCCTTGATTTAAGCCACCACTCTACATCAGGAAATCTTCCACAGTTTGTTTTGTGTAATTGGAAAACTGGATGTATGCAGTACCCCAAATACGGTATTTGCATTACTATATGTTATACTGAAACATCAAACTGATACCATGAGAATCTGGAGGATAGCAAACCACATGAATGAAAACAAAATGCTTCCTTGTAAGGCTTATAGCTGTGCCTGCCTTATTTCCTGTCTGGCAGTCTTCATCCTTAGCTGGACTGCTTTATTCCTTAGGCCACAGTTTTCTCTTATCTAAAGTATAATTGTGTCCTTAAAAAACAGATACAAATAAGGTTAAGTAAATGTCAAGTGCTGCAATCATAAAGTGTTCTGCAGCTTAGGTTGGTGGTATTCCTGGTGGGCCACAATGTCTGAATGGTGGTTTAGCACCCATCTGTGCAAGCAGTTGCTCACAGGCCACTCAGGTGTGTCTGGGATGAACCTGGAGGGTAAAGGTAGAGCTAGTACTGCATTGGCAATTCATCTGGCAATCAAAAAGGATTTATACCCAAGATACAGATTCAATTCTCCTAAAGCTGTGATTTTCATACTTTTTTTTTTTTTTTTTTAAAGCAGCATAATCCATTCTGGAATGATATCCAACTCCCAAAATGTAAAGAGCATAAAATCATGGATATCCTGGTTTTCTCCACTGCTCATTAGAATTAGGACCCTGAAAAAAGAGATGGAAAACAATGATTTTAAAGAATGCAGTCTGCTTCACTTTTCTCCGTGTCTAGGAAGAGAATGGCATTCCCTTATATCAGAATCGCCCTGTGAGGCTGAAGTAATGAGAAAAGCTGCCATTTATTGAGCCTTTACTTTGTTCTAGGCATCACGTTAACTGCATTTTTTTCATTTAGCCATAAACTTGGAGGAAGGTGCTGTTACGACCGCCTTTCTTTCTGAGGGGAAACTAAGGCTTTGTGAGATTAAATAAATTGCCCAAGGACAGGCAACACGCTAGGAAGGAGTGGAGCTGCAGTTAATTTCAAATCTGCCTCACCCCAAACCCCCACCCCAAGAGCTGTGTTAGGTCTTGCCTAGCACATAGTAGGTTCCTGGTAAAAATATATAGCTTTATAGACATGCAGCACTGTGCATTTTTTACACATGAAGAAACTAAAGCTCCTTTAAGTTCAGTAGCTTGCCCAAGATCATATAGGTGGTAAGTGGCAGAACTGGGATTCAGACTGCAGGTTGGCCTTAGTCAGGGATCACATTTCTACCCACTGTGCCATGCTGCCTCCATTTACCCTCTTCAGGTTCTCTTCAAGCTGTATAGCCTTTAGGATCTGCATGGCCTTCAGTTCAATAGATCAGATTGTTAAAAGGAAATGGAGACTCATTAAAATGCTTCCAAATTTTTCTAATCATCATATAAAATCCCTTGATACCACTATGTACTATAACGTCCTGGACTTGAGATTCTTCTCGGTTCATCATGTAGTGTTTACCTAGGAATCCTGTCCCATCCTTAACATATCAGAGGTAAATATTTATAAACTCAGATGGGATTCCTCTAACAGTAAAGGGTGACAGATGTGTTAAAGAGTTTCTAATACCCATCCAGAGAGCTGAGTTAAAACCTGGTCAGCAGAACTTTTCTGGGAAATAACCTGAGCAGGTATTTCAGGCATGATGCAGGATCAGGGGCTCTCCCTGCAGCCCCCACACCCACAGCCCTGGGAGCAGTGGTGCTGCTGGGGAGCCTGCAGGACCTGGCTTCGATTCACAGTGCATCTGCCCACCTGGCCCTGAGAAGAAAGCTGGGCTGCAGAGATAAGACTGGCAGGCCTTTGGCCCTGTGTGGAGGGGCTGTTACAGTCTGAGGGAGCTCTCCAGGCTCCCCAGAGAGAGACTGAGCTGTAGGAAGAGACAAAGGCTGGGGGGAGGGGCTAACCTTTGTTCTGAGGATGACTTGGTGGAAACAATTCCCTCTCTCTACCCCCACAGGACCCCAAAACCCAGGAGGAGTAAGCCCCATTTATCCCAGATACCTGACCTGTTCCTTATCCTACAGAGAGAAAATAAAGCGGGTTTGGTTTTAGGGCTTAAAGGCACTATCATTCCCCTCCCTGAAGGACTCCACCACCAAGAAGGGAAGAGGAAAGGGGGCTGGGGGCTGGGCAGTGGAACAGTGCTGTCCTGCCTTCTAGATACTCCTCTCTTGTATTTCCCACCTGTCTCGACATTCTAGAGGTAATCGTAAATTGCCAGGAGTTAAAGCAATTTGCATCAGTTTTGAGATTACTGCACTTCATGTTTTTGTGGTTGAGATTTCATTTTGTGACTCCTGTTCCATGGACTTAGAGGATGAAGTGAGTTTGAATTAGAAAAATTAAGGCAACATAAGGATGAGTTTTCCTCCTTAATCTCTAAAGACAGATTTTTGTCCTGGTGATAGTATTCACTAGTCATGTGACTTGGGGTAATTTAACTTCTATGGACTTTGGTTTTTCCATACATACAACAGGAATTTTAACAGGCTCATAAAGTTAGGAAAATTAAATGAGAAATTACTAAAGCACTTTAAAAGCAATCCAACATGGTACACATAGATAGTTGATTGTATTGGAGTCCAGCATTTTGTTTGGCAGAAATTGAGCAATAGGCTGAAAGAGGAGCCCCAGTGATTGAGCTGTTTCTCTTCTTATTACAGCTATCTCTGAAGGGCACAAATCAGAAAGCACCATGCCTCCTAATAAAGAGGCCAGCAGTCTTAATAGCTCCCCAGCGGGGCTCATCTGCCTGCCTCCAATCTCCGAGGAGCTACAGCTTGTGTGGACCCAAGCAGCCCAGACCAGTGAGCTGGATGGCAATGAACACTTGCTACAAACCTTCAGCTACTTTCCCTATCCCAGTCTAGCAGACATTGCCCTTCTCTGCTTACGCTATGGGCTGCAGATGGAGAAAGTCAAGACTTGGTTCATGGCCCAGCGCCTCCGCTGTGGCATTAGCTGGTCATCTGAAGAAATAGAAGAGACTCGAGCCCGAGTGGTCTACCATCGGGACCAGCTCCATTTCAAATCCCTTCTCTCTTTTACTCATCATGCAGGGCGGCCTCCAGAGGAGGTGCCTCCTCCATTGCCACCTCCAGAACAAGTGGGTCTTGGAATAGTACCCCTGACTCTTAGTGAGCCCACCCAAATGAAAGGATTGAAGGTAGAACCTGAGGAGTCCTCAGAGCTGCTGAGTCACCAGAAAGCAAAGGAACCCCTGATGGCACCTGGCAGTGGGGCATTCCCCCACCAATCAGATTTTTGGCAGGATCTTCAAAGCAGTGGCTTCTCTAAGGAGCAGGCAGGCAGGGGTCCCCACCAGTCACATGGCCTAGGTTCTGCTTCCTGGAACCACTCCACAGCTGTCCACCAGCCACATGCTCGGGATAAGCCCCCACCAATCTCACTACTTGCTAGTAGTTGTAAGCAGGAGTCAACATCTAATATGACTCCTTCTCCCTCTACCTCTTCTTCCACTTTCCCGGTACTGGCTAATGGAGCTACTGCCACCTCTAAACCCCTCCAGTCACTAGGCTGTATCTCACAGCCACTGTCACCCAGTGAACAGGCACTGCCCCCACATCTGGAGCCAGCTTGGCCCCAGGGGCTAAGACATAACTCAGTACCAGGTAGGGTTGGCCCTGCAGAGTACCTTTCCCCAGATATGCAACGCCAGCGAAAGACCAAGCGCAAAACCAAAGAGCAGCTGGCTATCCTCAAATCTTTTTTTTTACAGTGCCAATGGGCACGGCGTGAGGATTACCATAAATTAGAACAGATCACTGGTTTACCTCGACCTGAGATCATTCAGTGGTTTGGTGACACACGCTATGCCTTGAAGCATGGGCAACTAAAATGGTTTCGGGACAATGCGGTACCTGGTGCCTCTAGTTTCCAGGACCCAGCAATTCCCACACCCCCACCTTCAACCCGCTCCTTGAATGAATGGGCTGAGACACCACCTCTGCCGAACCCCCCACCCCCACCGGATATACGACCCTTGGAGAGGTACTGGGCAGCCCATCAACAGCTACGGGAAAGTGATATCCCTCAACTGAGTCAGGCATCAAGGCTTAGCACCCAGCAGGTACTGGATTGGTTTGACTCTCGATTACCTGAGCCAGCTGAGGTGGTGGTTTGTCTAGATGAAGAGGAGGAAGAGGAGGAGGAAGAACTGCCAGAAGATGATGAGGATGAAGAGGAGGAGGAGGAGGAGGAGGAAGAGGATGATGATGATGACGATGTGATCATACAGGACTGAGTCGGGGGGACTAGGGGAGGGAAGGTCTGTTACTAAAAGATGAACCAACTTAGTAACTGTTTAAACAAAGAAACCACATTTTTTTAAATTACTTTGTGGCAAAGAACTGAAAAGCTTTGTGTTCTTGAGGTTGGGGGATTGGGGATGTAGTGAGGGTGGACCAGGGAGGATGACCATAGGATCTAAAGAGAGGTGGGGATTGGATGAGCAGAAATCAGTCCTCTCGTCTCAGTGAAGAGTACGCTAAGGATCTGGTCCAAACCATGGGCTGGGAAAAGGCTTTTTTGCTCTCTTCATGTCTGCTGTTCTTTTCCCTTAGTGTGCTATGGAAAGCCCAGACCTTGGCCATACATCTATAGGAGGACTGGAAAAGAAGAGTAAAGAATTTTGATTCAATTGATGATTCCAGTGCAGACCCCAGTCCCACCATTTTCCCTGGAATGTAAGGCTGCCTCACACCCCTTTTCTTTTCTGAGCACAAGTCCATGTATAATACAGCTAAGAGTCTTAGTATGTCCCAGTCTCATCACTAGTCTTTCCTTAATGCACACCAACGTGACTGTATGGTTTACCTTCCTTGTTACGGAGTTGCACAGGTAGCAGAATGTTTTCATTTCTGATACTGGGACCACTTTTGCCTTGTACTTTTTTTTTTTTTTTTAATCTTTTTCCAAGTCCCCATTCTGTTCACTATTTGTCTCAGGGTAAATCTTCCCCATGGAGCTTGTGAAAAGTTTAATAATTGGGTGGAGAATAATTTAGACGGGATATTTATTGGATGTGGGAATTAGGGGAAATGTCCTTTTAAAAAGTAGAATTAGGTTACAGAGGAATAGAGGAGAGGGATGGTTTCTACTGTTCAGAAGGTGGGTGCGGTAGGTTCCAGGTTTGGTTTTACAAACCTGAAACTCCCTCCTGCCTAACTTGACAGAGACTAATATTTCATCTTTTTTGGTGTTGGTTCAATTTATATCTGTAATTGAGACTTTCCTCTCTTTATAGGATCTGTCTTGGGGACAGAGGGACCCAGGTCTTTAACTGAATTGATTATTGATGCTTTAGAATGGTTTCCATCAGATGGAGTCAGATATAAAGATTTCAATGGGTTAACCATCTAGAAATAAGAGTGGAAGCCCCAAATTGCTAGAATAATAATAAAAGGCCACAAATAAAATTGTTTCTCTCTCCTCCACTTTGCCACTTCTATGGTTTAGAGATTAATGGAGCCAAATCCATTAACATTCTGATTTAGTATACTTTTTTTTTTTTTTTTAACAGCAGGATATATTGAGGTAGATTAAGAAAACAAAACTTGGGGCACCTGGGTGGCTCAGTCAGTTAAGCACCTACTCATGGTTTTGGCTTAGGTTATCATCTCACAGGTCATGAGATCAGGCTCCGCGCTCAGTGGGGCCTCTGTGCTAAGTGGGGTGTCTGCGTGAGGATTCTCTCCGTCTCTTCTCCCATTTGCATGCGCACATGCACTCCATAAAATAAATAAATACATCTTTAAAAAAAAATTAAACAAGAACTTTGAAAGGCAGTGTATTAGCATCTATCACTGGGCAGATTTGTTTCCTGTACCTGCTACAGCACAGGCTCTTGCCCAGAAGAGGTGTCTAGAAATGCCTTTAAAAATAAATTCAGAGGGCGCCTGGGTGGCTCAGTGAGTTAAAGCCTCTGCCTTCAGCTCAGGTCATGATCTCGGGGTCCTGGGATCGAGCCCCACAACGGGCTCTCTGCTCGGCAGGGAACCTGTTTCCTCTCTCGCTCTGCCTGCTTCTCTGCCTACTTATGGTCTCTGTCTGTCAAATAAATAAAATCTTTAAAATAAATAAATAAATAAATAAATTCAGAGTTCCAGAAAGAGTAGGGAATCCTAGTTCAGCTTCAGAGTCATTTCCAGGACCTAATTTATTTCTGTCAGATGTCTGCTATCTTTACACTTTTTCAATATTTTTGCTTATGGTCTCCCTGCCAGTGGCTGACTCATTTAATTCCTCATTTCTATTTAGTACCCAAGGAAGAATACAGGTTTCATCTAAGTTGTGGTGGTCTTTGCCCATTCCACCATTCACAGCTTGTAATATAAAACCAATAGAGTTGCAATAACAATAAAAGGACACCTTTATATTATCTATGTACTTTAGTAAGCTGAAAGTCTGGGTCTCAAAGGAAAATCAACATAGTTAACTAGGCATAGAAGAAACAATAGGCAACATAAGTATAATAAATTAGGAACAGAGTTGTTGCTTATTAACATTGGCAATGGAAGAATATATCCAAAGCTGAAAGAATGAAATATAGAAATAAACCATACTTAATGAGTATATTACCTCTCACCCCCAATGATGCCAAGAATTGTTTTTACAACCTTTAAGTTGTAGGAAATGAGAGAGCTATTTGAGTGTGGGAGAGATCTAAACATCTTCCTGTAGTACTAGCCTTATATAATGCTTATTTTCCTAGAAGGTAATAGAGGATGTATATCATAAAAGTCAAGAGAGTGAAACCAGGAAACAAGGCAGGGAGACATTTTCCAAGGCACTTAATGGGTATTGGATGCTATAGGCCTTCTTTAAGCAACATGTTTAGATCAGACCTTGAAGACGATCTATCTGGAAGTAGTCCATGCTTCTCTTGACCTGGCTAATCCCATCTGTCTCTGTTCGTAGAGAGTCTGCAGCAGAGGGAAGGAAGGCAGATATGGGCATTTATAACAAAAAGGGTAATTAAGGCCCTCTCAAACCATTATATGAAGTTTATCAAGACAGCAGGTCACCACTGCTACTGCCCCATATTTTCTCCATTGTGTGATGAACTAACTTTTCCAAACTAAGATTTGATACACCTAGTGTGACAAAGGCTTTGTTGCTAATTATGAAAATCTTACAACATTTATTGTCTTATGGTAATAAGGCAGAATATTAAAAAAAAAAAACTATCTTGGAAGATATGGAGAGGAAACTGGAGACTATGCCAAGAGAGGATTAGCAGTGAGGCAGGATTCTTATGCCTCTGGGGAGGTGACACTTCCTTTAATAACTTTTAAAAAAAAACTTTATTATTGAAGTTTTCAAAAAATACAAAAGTAAAGTAGTATAATGAGCTGATAAGTACCCATCACCCAACTTCAACAAATAACTCATAGCCAGTTTTTCTTTCATTTCTCCTCTCTCTCTCTCCTATGTCCACTAGATTATATTAAAGCAAACCCCAGAGAATCATTTAACTTCCTGTCCTTAAATATTTTAGTATGTTATCTCCAAAAGGTAGACTATTTTTAAAAATATAATTATAATAGCCATTATGCCTACAAAAGAAAACTATTAACAATTCCTTAATATCAAATATCCAAGAGGTGTTCAGTTTTCAACTTTCTCATAAATGTTTTTGGTTTTTTTTACAGTTTGTTTCAATCAGGATCCAATTAGGGGCCATATATTTGTAGATTCTTTTTGCATCTGTAGGTTAACCTCTCCATTTGTGAGGATCTCAGGGATGTTATTTCCCCAGTGTTGCCTCTTAGGGCTTAGATCCTAATTTTTTGCCAATGAAAATAAAGGGCATTTGGAATACAAGAGCAAAATACTACCTATCTTAGGATGTTCTTGGGATCACCAGGAGCTTGGCATTGAAAAAGGGCCTAAATATCCTCAAAACCTGGGCCATAAAAGACAACTTAAAAGGCAAGACTAGACTTTTCATGTAGAGCTCCTTACAAACATCTCTTCTTGTTCCCTACCCTTTTTCTCTTATTGCCTATATTGTATCAGAGTCCCGTAAATTTATAAAGCATTACTCTAACCATGTCTAGAGAAGTGCACATAGCTTTTCCTTGTTCAAGCAGTACCTCTACCCAAAAGATCTATTCCATTGAAATATTTTTTTTGTGGAAATTTTGGGAATGTTAGTTGTGTCTACACACTTAGTTCACACTGGCTGAGACCTTTCAGTTTAAAGCCATTCACTACCATGTGACCTAATTTTTAAACCCCAAACTAGGAAGCTAATCTTGTAATAGGATAGAATTTTTGAAATTGAGACCATCCTGATAGATTGTGAACATATGATTACTACATTTGAAACCCGTGTCATTCTCCACCGGTTATATTCTACCACCTTAACAGGAGACCAAAAAGGCATTTCATGTGTAGGCCTAACCATGTGTTTTTCATATGCAGGCAAGTTAGATTAGCCTGGGCTCACCTGCTGAACTGGTAGCTGGAAACCAGGAAGACACTCTAGTGGAGTTCTGCTTTCCCTCTGACCTGAAGGATAGAATTGGAATGGTGAAAGGTAACTCCCTTGGGCAGTTCTTTGGCAGTTTTACTTATGGGTCAGGGTAAATAGGTAGGTCTTAATCTGTAGAACACTAGTCAGAAAAACACTTAGCTAAGCAGTTTAAGTAGGTTATTAAGTCCATTCTCTTCTTAACTTCTTTTCACCTTGAAAATCTTTATTTAGTATATATGTCAATGGTTAGCTCCATTCCTTTGGGAATGTTATTTAACATACCTGAATTGTTGGGGGTGAGGACTCTTGTGTGGCCTGAATTCCCACCATTTAGTGATGGTCTAAAAGAAAAAATCCCCTGTCCCGAAGAAGCAGGTGAAGGCCTAAGGAGGGGAAAAAGAAGCATCAGCAGAGAAAAGGAAGGTAAAGGGGAAAAGTACATGTAAAGGGAGAGCCTATATATTTAGACAAGACAGGAGATAAATACCCTGCTTGTGACTGAAAGTAATTTGGACATATATAAGACACAGTACTATTAAATGCTCTCTTGTTTACAAGGTAGATTTTTAAACTTCAGTGGTATAAGCCAGTAGAAAAGTAACCCCAGGACTGCTGGCAGAATGTCAGTGTGAAGAGATTCCCAGTGAAAGGAAGCATAATCTCTTACCTATAAGAAAAGCTGTGAGTAGAAGCTGGTGAAGGGGTTTCTGGAAAACATAAAAATGAAGCTATGAGATAACCCATGAACTAGAGAAGAGATTCGTTCAGGTATGCTTGGGACCAGGGCAAAGAAACTGGACACCAAAGATTTTCAGTTATGTTAGGCTTAGGGACTAATATTAAGTCAAAAATCTCACAAATCACCTAGCAGTGTCTCCTAAAGGTGCTTTCCTCTCTCTCTTTAAAAAAAGATTTTATGTGTGTGTGTGTGTGTGTGTGTGTGTGTGTGTATATATATATATATATATATATATATATACACACATTTTTTTTTTTTTTTTTAAGAGAGCACAAACAGGGAGAGGAGCAGACCCAGAGGGTCTGAGCTGAAGGCAGACGCTTAGCCGACTGAACCACCCAGCCCCCCCCCACATCTCTTTCATTAATCTGTGGACCAGGATTCATTACTGCCTTGATGTGCTCTAATAGATCTGTGCTTAGAGGTTTCCCCTCTAAGATGGTAATTAACCAGAAAGAATGGCTAAAGACAAAGGGTCATTAAACTCGTTAAGAGTGATGGCAAAAAATGCATAAAGACCTCCAAAGTTCTCTCCATAAAAGGAATGAGAAAACTGGCAAAAATTGTCAGAATCAACTTTCTCAGAACTGTGTAAATTAACAAAGCACTTGAAGCAGTCTGGGTAACATTTATTCCACAATAATAGCCAAATGAGTTTAAGAACAATGAACTTTGTGGCATTTTAACTTCCCCTATTCCCATTTCTCCTCCAGCTCCGTGGTAGCCTTGAAAACCAACATTCTGGCATCTTCGTGGGGATGGAATGGGGTTGGAACTCTTTCAAAGCCTCATTCCCAGAAAATAATCATTTGACCTGTCCAGTGGCAACTGGAAGACTCCACTTGCAAGGCTGACTTTATTTGATCCGACCTGGAGCGCAAACTCATCAGGACTTGGAGCTTAGAGTTCATCACCTGTGAAAAGCCTTTTCCCCAGGAGTGTTTGTTGTAAACAATTAGAAGCACTTGTTTGGGCTGCTTGAGAATGTGAATATCAATTGGGGCAAATAATAGGCTAACCTGAAAGCAGAGCTGGAAGAGATGGGCAATGAATTGTTGGTGGGGACTCTGAAAACAATACATTCTTGGAGTCCAGAACATATGCATATGCAGGACTATATGCATGCTCAGAAAATACCTGAAAAGGCCCCAATCTCTTACCTTGAGGTCATACAAGCAGGTTGAAGGCTAAGATTGGTTGCCTGGCTAAGTGCTGAAAGAGAACCCCAACACATATACAGAAACCCTCAGCAAAGACAGAGAGACTTACTGGTTCCAAGTGTTTAAGAGAATCTCTGTCCACTCGTTAGCTGACCACTAAACTAACTGAATAGACACTTTGGTGGCTCCACATGACGATACAGATTTTATAGAATTATTTTTAAAAAGTCACTAAAAAACAGCAAGAACAACAACAACAAAAAACCCATGGGGAGGGGAAAGAATCTGATTCCAAGAATTGCCATGTTATATTATTTTAATGTCCAATTTCCAACAAAAAGCGAGGTATATAAACAAGTATGACCCATATAAAGAAACAAAGCAATCAATGGAAACTGTCCTTGAGGAAGCCCAGACATTGGACTAAGCTCAGCCTAGACTTTGTCTAGACAAAGACTTTAAGTCAGGTATTTTATTTAAAAGATTTTATTTATTTATTTGAGAGAGAGAGAGAAAGAGAGGACATGAGCAGGGAAGAGAGGGAGAAGCAGGCTCCCTCACAGGGAGTCCCACATGATGCTCAATCCCAGGACACTGAGAACATGACCTGAGCTCAAGGACGACACTTAACCAGCTGAGCCCTAAATTAGATATTTCTTTTCATTTTAAAGATTTTATTTATTTGACAGAGATTACAAGTAGACAGAGATGCAGGCAGAGAGAGAGGAAGGGAAGCAGGCTCCCTGCTGAGCAGAGAGCCCCATGCGATGCGGGTCTCAATCCCAGGATCCTGGGATCATGACCTGAGTTGAAGGCAGAGGCTTTAACCCACTGAGCCACCCAGGCGCCCCTCTTTTCTTTAAAGATTTTTTATTTTCAAGTAATCTTATACCCAAGGTAGGGCTTGAACTCACAACCCCAAGATTAAGAGTTGCATACTTTTCCAACTGAGCCAGCCAGGTACCCTTAAATCAGCTATTTTAAATATGCTCAAATATCTTTGGAAACCATGTCTAAAGCACTAAAGTATGAGTATGGCATCTCAGCAAATAGAGAATATTAATAAAGAAAAAATATATTTAAAAGAACCAAATATAAATTTTGGAATTGAAAAGTATAAAAATGAGAACTTCACTAGAGCAGCTCATCAGCACAAACAGAAGAAAAAAAAATCAGCATTTTGAAGTCCACTGAAATTATCCAATGTGAGGAAGAGAAAGAAAAAATAATGAAGGAAAATGAAAAGAGTTTCAGAGACCTTGGTGGAACACCATCAAGTTTATCAACACATGCATTATGGGATTTCTAGAAAAAGAAGAGAGGAACAAGAGCAGAAAGAATATTTCAAGAAATAATAGCTGACAACTTCCTAAATTAGATGGAAAAAAAAAACCTACACTTCCAAGAAGCTCAACTGCTAAAGAAGTCTGTTAGATTTAGTTGGTATATAATGTTCAAATCTTCTATTCCATCGCTTATCTTCTGTCTAGTTGCTCTATTTGTTACTGAAAGTGGGGTACTAAAGTCTAGTAGTTTTCCGCTAGTTCTCTTCGATTCTGTTAGTCTTGCACCTTTGCTTCCTAAGACTTTGTTGTTTTATAGACACACACACACACACACACACTTTATTTTTTTATTTTATTTTATTTTTTTAAAGATTTTATTTATTTGACAGGCAGAGATTACAAGTAGGCAGAGAGGCAGGCAGAGAGAGGAGGGGGAAGCAGGCTCCGCGCTGAGGAGAGAGCCCGATGTGGGGCTCGATCCCAGGACCCTGTGATCATGACCTGAGCCGAAGGCAGAGGCTTTAACCCACTGAGCCACCCAGGCGCCCCATACACACACACATTTTAAAGGATTTTATTTATTTTAGAGAGAGAGAGAGAAAGAGAACAAATTGGGTAAGGGGCAGAGGGAGAAGCAGACTCCCTGCTGAGCAGGGAGCCCAACACAGGACTCCATCCCAGGACCCGGAATGGTGACCTGAGCCAAGGGCAGATGCTTAACTGACTGAGCCATCCAGGAGCCCAAGGCCATACATTTTAAAGTATCTAAATTATACAAAGTATTTTGTCCTACCACAATGGAATGAAATTAAAAATCAGTAACAGGAGGAAATCTGTGAAAATTAAAAATATGTTGATATTAAACAACACAGTGCCAAATAACCAATGGTCCAAAGGAGGGGGGAAAAAAAGAAATTAGAAAAGATTTTGAGATGAATGAAAACAAAGCCAGAAAATATTAAACCTTATAGGACACAATGAGAGCAGTGCTTAGAGTGAAATTTGTAACTGAAAATGTCTACATTAAAAATGTAGACCTCCAATCAATAATCCAACCTTTTGTCTTAAACTAAAAGAGAACTAAACCCAAAACAAGCAGAAGGAAAGAAATAAAGCTTAGAGCAGAAACAAATGGAATAGAGAACAGAAAACAGAAAATCAACAAAACCAAAAGTAATTTCTTTGAAATGTTCAACTAGATTGGCTAGTCTTCAGCCAGGCTCTCCAAATAAAAGTAAAAAAGTAGAAAGCTTCAAATAACTAAAATCAGGAACGAAAGAGAGACTATTACTACTAACCTGACAAATTCTCTAGAACTTCTACATTTTTCAAAGTGTGAATATGAAAGAATTGGAGGGAAACTATTTGGTGTTTTTCAAAAATGGTTATCCAGAAAGAAATAGGCAAATTTCACAATTGCCTCTTGTGAAAGAAAGGGAAATCCTCTCTCATTAAATATTCTCTATGGACTGAATAATACCCTTGAAAATAGTAATAATAAAAGTAGTTCTAAGAGGAAAGAGACAAGACATTAAGTGGGTATTCTTCACTGGAATATTTTTAAGTTTAATACACAGTAAAGAAGCCTGATACCCTTCAGGTTAACACAATCCATGGCTAGTTAACCTACC
This sequence comes from Enhydra lutris kenyoni, assembly GCF_002288905.1. Lineage (NCBI taxonomy): Eukaryota > Metazoa > Chordata > Mammalia > Carnivora > Mustelidae > Enhydra > Enhydra lutris. Next base: position 23,045,282 of record NW_019154088.1, on the reverse strand, counting down.
TTTTAGACCTACCTTCTACTGCCATCTTGTGGCAATTAAAAAAAAATCCAAATCTATTTACTCAAGTTAACCCTCCATCTTTGACCAGAGGTTTTCTTTTCTTTTTTTTTTTTTTTCTTTTTAAAGATTTTATTTATTTGACAGAGAGGGAAAGAGAGATCACAAGTAGGCAGAGCCAGGCAGAGGGGGAGGGGGAAGCAGGCTCCCTGCCAAGCAGAGAGCCCAATGTGGGGCTCGATCCCAGGATCCTGAGATCACGACCCGAGCAGAAGACAGAGGCTTAACCCACTGAATCACCCAGGTGCCCCGACTAGAGGTTTTCAATGACTTTCTATTGCTCAAAAAAAAGTTTCTCCTTATTAGTTTGAGAACAGGAATATCATTATTTGAAAAGTAGTAATATATATCTAGATACCTTGAATCAGTGTCTGGAAAAAAACAAATGGCATTATCTTATGCACGGAAAATGCATAATGGCATAATTATAGAGAAAACCAGAAATCTGCTGGTATCTGCACAAAATATGTTGGTTTCTGACCCTTTTTTCCCCTTCTCACCAGTATAAGAGTCCCTGGGAGTGCTTCTTCCCTGCAGGCCTCTGGCTCCCTGATGGACAAAAAATAAACATCAATTAATAAATATATCCTAATTCTCTGGCTTCTGTATTCTTTGCTATTTCTCTATATCTACACATTGAAGCATATGTTGTTCTGCCAGAATAGGTATGCTAGCCCAAGAAGGATACACACTTTATTACTTTCAAAATGAATTATTACTGTTAATTCAGCCATTGAACATTTACACTACTTTCATCCCATTCATTCTGTGTTAGCTTCCTTTTTTAAAAAGACATTTATTTTATTTTATTTTTTTTAAAGATTTTATTTATTTATTTGACAGACAGAAATCACAAGTAGACAGGCAGAGAGAGAGAGAGAGGAGGAAGCAGGCTTCCTGCTGAGCAGAGAGCCCTATGTGGGGCTCGATCCCAGGACCCTGAGATCATGACCCGAGCCGAAGGCAGAGGCTTTAACCCACTGAGCCACCCAGGCGCCCCAAAAGACATTTATTTTAGAGTGAGTGAGTAAGTTGGGGGAGGGGCAGAGGGAAGGAATCTTTTAAGCAGACTGCCTACTGAGTGTGGAGTCCCACATGGGGCTCCATCCCAGGACCCATGAGATCATGAGCTCAAGATTTCATGACCCGAGCCAAAACCAGCCCCAACCAACTGAGCCACTCTGGCACACTTCTCTGTGTTAGCTTCTAACATTTTTTCTTTTTAGCACTGCCAAACAAAAACAGAGCCCAGGCATAGCATTGGATAATTTATACCAAAACCAATATAAGCTTAATACTCTTGCCTGACATCTTTGCTTTCATTTAGCATTGGAAATCTCAATCTGGGAAGAGAAGGTAAATATTACTTACTTGTCCCAAGCTACTAAAGCCAGACATTCTGTAAGGGATAGATTCCACAGAGGGGGACCGACTGTATAAGGTGAGACAAAAAGAAAACAAACTGGGTTGAAACTTGACATAGACCTAAAGTCTCCTCAGTCCCTACCTCTGCCATATCTAGGTATTTCTTTTTATCTTCCAACTTTTGCCAGCAGTTTTCATGTGGCTGGGTAGGCTTCCTACTCACCTGACCACCTGGCTGCTATGCTGAGAAATGGGTCGTGGAGTGACTGGAAGAAAATCAAGTGAGGAATGAAGAGCTGCCATCCATGTCATGCCCTGCCTTGCTTAACCAACCCAGCACAAATGGGTATCTGGTTGTATGTTCTTCTCATATCATACACAAGATTAGGAAAATTGCATTATAGTCTCTGAGAGAAAACTATCTTCTATATGGGAAAAGGAGATTTATTCATCTCACACAGATATTTGGGCAAACAAATGTTCTCTACCTGACTGTGATGGAGAAGTAATGCCCACTGGTCGAGGTGTGGCCAACCTGCAAAAGAAAAAAAGAGGAAGCTCTAAGCAGAAGTACCGCCTGAGAGGATCAATCAGATCACTGTTTTAAACAACAGCTTACTCTCTGAGTGTGAACTGCTTACTATCATGTATTACAGGTATCACCCCAAAATATGGAGGCAAAGTTTCCATATGAGATTCCTTGGCTCTCTAACTCCCTAAGTGAAACCTCCTCTACTGCCCACAATAGGAGAAATTTTGAAGTCTTCCTTTCTTCCTTCCCTTGGTGCCTTACCAAGTACTCTCAGTTTTATATGTATCTATCCATCTGTTTATCCACTCATAAATCCATCATTCCCTCACTCCCATTCTCTCATCCATCTCTCCAACAAGCACTTACTTAGTGTTTATACATCCTAGATCCTGAGATTACAAAGACAACTAGAATACAGTCCCTATCTTTGAAAGGTTCACAGACTAGTGGGAGAGACACAAAAACAAATAAAAGCAATGCTAAGTGTTATGGTGGGTATATCAGAAGTACAGAAGCATGAAAGAACACTGGACTGTAACTTCTGTGAGTGCAGGAGCCATGTCTCTCAACCCATCAATACAGGGCTAAGATAAAAAACATTTAATAGTTGGTAGGGTACAGACTAATGGGTGATGTACACCCAGCATCTGGCATGGTACCTGATAAACAATAGGGACTTAATATTTGTTGAATTAATGAATAACAGAATATCAAACCCCTCCTAATGAAGTCTTGACAGAGGAAATGACGTGTGAGTTGAATTTTGAAGGATGAGTAGGATTTCATGAGGGAGCATTACATTCAAGATTTCACTTCAGCACTTCTCAGTGAGTTAACTGGGGAAGTGAAGATAAATTTACCCACCATCTCCTCCACCTTAGGTCCCACACAGGTGTTGCAGCCAAGAGTCAAGAAAGAACAGCAATTCTCAATCAGGGCTAGTATGGGGCCTGATAAAACTGACCTGCTTCCTTGGTACCAATTTGGAGATTCCTGTAGGTGAAAAAAAATGGGAGTGAAGGAAGCTGCAGCTAGGATTAGGGTTCTAATCAATGAATGTTACTTGCTAGATAACTAAGCTGCAATGTCCTCTAGCTGTGGTTACTAAGACTTACAGTAGGAGAAAAAAAATAGCAGCCATGTTTCCCTAGGAAATTATTAGCTTTGACAGAATAAAATTTTAGTTCCTTTTCATAAAAACACACTGGGAATCCCAAAGACTGATTTGTGTGGGAAAAGATGGAGAGTCTATGGAGGAGAGAAAGGAAAATGACAGGATAAAATATGCTAGAATAGTTACAGCAGTAAGATCAAGAGGAAAATCATACAAATACAAAGAACATTCTTAGGAAGAAAGAAACGTCTGGGAAATAGAGTTGGATTGGAGGAAGAGGAAGAGTCCTGAGGTGCCTTGGGACTCTTGAAGAGAAACTTTTAAGTTACAACAGATGTCTCTTCAATAAGAGAGTTTCCCAAATGGTATGTCATGACTTAATGATGTTTGAGAATGGGTTACCAGTGTGCTACATATTGATCCTTCAGTCCTCCTAGGTCTTCTGTGGCCTCGACCATTTACTACCGTGCATTTGTTGTATAAATATGATCAGTTATTTATGCCATGATGTGGAAAAGGTTAGGCAACATTGTTCTATACAGCATCTAGTCGGCTAGATGGGAAAAGTAGGAGAGAAAATAATAGTAAGGAATTCATTAGTAAGGAAATAATAGTAAGGAATTAAGGAATCCATTCACCTTTAGAATGGCAAGACATTTCTTCAGCTCTCCATTTTCCTTCTTTAAGACTGACAGCTCTCTGGGCAAAAGACAGAAATAATCATCTCCAGTAGGTCAGTGGGATACAAACCCTGATGTTTATTATTATTGACATCTGGTTAATGCTTACAGAGAGATGCTTGCCACTATACAAGGTGTTTCTGTCAGAGATCTAGGGATTCAGGAGACAGAGGCAGAGGCAGAGTCTGATGGCCAGGAGAATCAGGAGGACAAAATCAGCAGTCACTGGGTATGATTTCAGAGGAGTTTCCATATAGTTCCACACATACCCATGGTCTCCTGCTGTCTGAAAACGTCCTTCAAGGATTCCATCTTTTGGCTTAAGATTTCCAAAATATGCCTTCCTGAGGCAACATTTTAAATGCTATCTCTCATCTTTATCACTGAAAAGCTATGCTTTATTTCTCCAAAGAAGCAGTTTTTGTCAGGGAAGTACAAGAGGAAAGCTATAAAGTGAGGAGGGCCCCTACAGGGAAGAAAGAGAAAAACAAAATGGGGATTAAGGGGACCAAAAATTCTGTACCTGATTTGCCCAAGACAAACATAAATACATGTGGCAATGTTCAGGCTTTGCAACCGTAAGGAAATAAGCACCACAGCTCCTCTGAAAGAAAAAAAGCTCTCTGGTGATTTAATTTGTCACTTACTTTTCCTGCCTGGTCACCATCTGCTGTGCCTCCTGCATGGCTGCTTCTAACTTTGTAATTCTATGCTTATAGAAGGCGATGAGGAGATCTGTTTGTTTCTTCTGGAAACTCCACACCTAACAGGGAAAAACAGATCTTTTTTTTTTTTTTTTAAAGATTTTATTTATTGGGGTGCCTGGGTGGCTCAGTGGGTTAAAGCCTCTGCCTTCAGCTCGGGTCATGATTCCAGGGGTCCTGGGATCGAGCCCCACATCGCGCTCTTTGCTCAGCAGGGAGCCTGCTTCCTCCTCTCTCTCTGCCTACTTGTAATCTCTGTCTGTCAAATAAATAAATGAAATCTTTAAAAAAAAAGATTTTATTTATTTATTTGACAGAGAGAGAGATCACAAGTAGGCAGAGAGGCAGGCAGAGAAAGAGGGGGAAGCAGGCTCCCTGCCGAGCAGAGAGCACGGTGCAGGACCCCGAGACCATGACCTGAGCCGAAGGCAGAGGCTTTAACCCACTGAGCCACCCAGGTACCCCAAAAAATAGATCTTTGACATACACTTCCATAATTCCTTTCCTCTTACTTCTGGTAACAAAAGGAAATCCATCAATCAATTCATCCTTTAATACTGATCACTTTTTTTCTGGAGGATCTGGCCTAATTCATGACTCCCCAAAAGTAGAGGATTTGGCATTAGGGAAAGCCAAAGTTTCTCATTTCCAGGACAAGGACTTCTTAATATCTTTTTTAGAGGGAGAATTTTTTTTTTAAAGATTTTATTTATTTATTTGACAGACAGAGATCACAAGTAGGCAGAGAGGCAGGCAGAGAGATAGGGGAAGGGAAGCAGACTCCCTGCCAAGCAGAGAGCCCGATGGAGGGATCGATCCCAGGACTGTGGGATCATGACCTGGGCCGAAGGCAGAGGCTTTAACCCACTGAGCCACCCAGGCACCCCTTTAATATCCTTTTTAAAAAGGATTTTATTTATTTATTTGACAAAGAGAGGGACAGCAAGAGAGGGAACACAAGTGGGGGAGTGGGAGAGGGAGAAGTAGGCTTCCCGCTGAGCAGGAAGCCAGATTCGGTGCTCAGTCCCAGGACCCTGGGATGATGACCTCAGCTGAAGGCAGACACTTAACAACTGAGCCCCCTGGGAGCCCCAACTTCTTAATATCTTATTGAGAATATTCTGGCATGGTAGAATGGCCCTTTAAAAACAATCTTTCATCTTGAGCAAGAAGAGTGATATCAAAAAACTTTTTCAAGCTTAGAACTTGTTCTAACCTAACTTGTCTACGATCCGTCTGGACTCAACTTCCACATTCCTAGCTATTAGAGCACTGGTAACCAATTTACTTTCCCTGAGATACTCATACAGGGGCACTTACAGGCTGTTTATGCTGCTACAGTAAAGGGCAAAAAAGCACAGAAGGAGATTACCTATTCCTGAATTTTATTTCTGGGCATGGGCAAATAATTTTATCTTTTGCTTTGTTTTACCATTTGATATACTGATGTGCCTTTCAGGGGATTACTGAATCAGAGCAAAAGTTAATATTTAGAAAGTGTTTTAGCTTTGTCAGATTCTACTTTTGAATACACAGCAGTATTTATGTCTCATCTGCTTTCTCCCTACTCAGACTATAAACCTTTTGTCTAAGGTCCTTCCTTAGATTTTGGTACTTTTGTCAAACACTTTCTGTTCACACCTAATTTGCAAGTTGCTTTTGCCACCTTACTACAGAATTGTTCTTGAAAGTTTATATAGCCTCGAGGCGCCTGGGTGGCTAAGTCATTAAGCCTCTGCCTTCAACTCAGGTCATGATCCCTGGGTCTGGAATTGAGCCCTGCAAGAGGCTCCCTGCTCAGCAGGGAGTCTGCTTCTCCCCCTCCCACTCCCCTTGCTTGGGTTCCCTCTCTCATTGTGTCTCTGTCAGATAAATAAACAAAATCTTAAAAAACCTTGCTTTAAAAAAAGAAAAGTTTATATAGCCTCTAGCCTTTTGTCTCTCCAATCAAAAGCAAACTCAACTAATTCTGTTTACATAAGATTTCATTATAGTCTTCTTTAGTATTTTAAAAAAGTGGTTGTTTTCATAAAAATAAAACATGATCATTTAAAAAAAAATCTGAACAGTGCAGCTGCAGAAAACCCCACTCAGAATCCCAGGAGTTACTTAAAGTGGCAAGGGGTTGGGGAGCAGTACATGTTACAGATAGATGTGATGTTTAGCCAAGGGACAGAATCCCAAACATCAGTGAAATATGCCTGATCCTGACTTAATTTACTTCAGAGGTATTGGTAAACTCATTATCTACTTTGACTGTCAAAACTTACTGGTTTGTCTTTTTTTTTTTTTTGTCTTATCTATCTTTTATGAAACTGACTCCCTCATTTCACAGTATCTAAATGTTTTAGTATTTTAAATTATATCTCAAGATAATCATATAGTTGAGAAAAGGAAGTCTCTCTTTATAGAAGTATTCCATCTAAAAAAATAAGATAGGGGGCGCCTGGGTGGCTCAGTCATTAAGCGTCTGCCTTTGGGTCAGGTCATGGTCCCAGGGTCATGGGATCAAGCCCCGCATCGGGCGCTCTGCTTGGTGAGCTCTGCTTCTCCCTCTCCCACTCCCCTTGCTTGTGTTCCCTCTCCTGCTGTCTCTGTCAAATTAATAAATAAAATCTTTTAACAAAATGAGATAGGAATGATAGAATTAAATATGAGCATTTTGCAGCTCCTAATGAATCAATGGATCTGTGTAAAGTTCATCATTTCCTACCCTCACACAAAATAAGAGATGGAAGACTGTTATGTACCTCTTGGCGGAGCACAATACTGCTATAAAGTAGGCTTGCCTCCCACCCACCCCAACCAAATAATCTGATTAAGGAAATATAGAGCACAGACAAGCATTATTAAATGACTTCACAAGGGTACAATGAACAAAACCCACTCAGGGAACAACTCTATAGGACAAAAGACCATTTTCTTCAATAACAATAAAAAGAGAGGGACAAAAAAAAGTGGCTTAGTTGGTTAAGCATTTGACTCCTGATTTCAACTCAGGTCATGATCTCAAGGTCCTCAGATGGAGCCCTAAGTCTGGCTTCTTCATGCTTAGCGGGGAGTCTGCTGTCTACTTGAGATTCTCCCTCTCCCTCTGCCCCTCCCCAGTGCACATATACTCTTTTTCTCTCTATAAATTACAAAAATAAATATTTTTTTAAATAATAAAAAAAGAAATGAGTGGAAACCTATAGTTCAATAGAAACTAAAGAGACACTAACAACCAACTGAACTATATGGACCTTACAAAACCCAATTCAAACAAAATTTTAAAATAATTATGAAACAGCTACAGAATTGTGAATACTGACTGATTACTGGATAAGATTAGGGGATTGTTATTTTAGTACGACATGGTTATATTTAAGAAAAGAGTCCCCATCTTTTAGAGACACATTCTGAAATACTACCAGATTAAAATCATAACATAGGGGTGCCTGGGTGGCTCAGTGGGTTAAAGCCTCTGCCTTCAGCTCAGGTCAGGATCCCAGGATTCTGGGATCGAGCCCCACATCTGGTTCTCTGCTCAGTGAGGAGCCTGCTTTCCGCCCCACCCCCCACCTCCCTCTCTGTCTACTTGTGATCTCTGTCAAATAAATAAATAAAATCTTTTTTTTTTAAAGATTTTATTTATTTATTTGACAGACAGAGATCACAAGTAGGCAGAGAGGCAGGCAGAGAGAGAGAGAGAGGAGGAGGCAGGCTCCCTGCTGAGCAGAGAGCCCGATGTGGGGCTCGATCCCAGGACCCTGGGATCATGACCCGAGCTGAAGGCAGAGGCTTTAACCCACTGAGCCACCCAGGCGCCCCCAAATAAATAAAATCTTAAAAAAAAAAAAATCATGACGTATATCTGGTTATGGCTTCAAAGTGGTCTGGATGGGGTGTGTGGAAGTACAGATAAAGGAAGATTTGCCATGAGCTGATAATTGGTGAAGTGGGGTGGCAGATACATTAAACTGGAAATATTAAGATGGATAATATGGGTTCTTGTCCTTTAGTAGTTCGTCACCATAGTACAAGGCATTCAGACATGTGAACCAATAAATAAAACACAAAGTGATATGCAAAACAGAAGAAATATGTGTAAAGTATAGAATGAATAAGAGTTAACTATCTGGGGGTTCCCTGGGTGGCAAAGTTGGTTAAGCATCCAGCCCTTGATTTCAGCTCAGGTCATGATCTCAGGATGCTGGGATTTTCTGCATCAGGCTCCACACTCAGCAGGGTGTCTGCTTGAGAATTCTCTCCCTCTGTCCCTCACCCCACTCACCACCCCCAAATAAATAAATAAATAAATCTTTAAATTAAAAAAAAAAAGGGTTAACTAATTGGTCTTCAGAGTGTGGAAATCAGGCATTCCGGGCACACATAAAAAAACTGCAAAGAACTAAATCTACCTTATAGATTGGGTAATAAATAGCCTACATAAGAAATTATGTTGGTATAAAAGATGTGAGGTGGTCGCTGTGGATGTGATTGGAGAGGTTAGGAGAAACCAGACCATTAAGAGAAGTAGGTGTCACTCTGAAAAATCTGAAACACAAGTGATGAAAAGCCATGAAAGGGTCTTGAAAAGGCAGTTGCATGTTCAGACTTATAATTGAAATAGATTATTGTGGGACTCAGAGAGAACAGATTTGAGCAAAAAAGATCCCTAAAAATGCTTCCTTATCAAAAACAATTAAAGGACTGTTATAAGATATCAGAGGTACCCACTCTGAATAGCAGCCCACCAAGTGGGAAGTGAAGTTTGAGTTGCATAATTTGTGATCAAAGCAATACTACCTCTCACACTGCAACCTCCTGCTCAGTAAAGTGATTAAAAAAAACTAAAGTAGGGATGCCTGGGTGGCTCAGTGGGTTAAGCCTCTGTCTTAGACTCAGGTCACGATCTCAGGGTCCTGGGATCGAGCCCTGCATTGGGCTCTCTGCTCAGCAGGGAGCTTGCTTCCCCCTCTCTTTCTGCCTGCCTCTCTGCCTACTCGTGATCTCTCTCTCTGCCAACTAGATAAACAAAATCTTTAAAAAAAGAAAAAAAAAAGAAAAAATACTCAAGTGTACTGATTCAGAAGTCCTAAATATTGACAAATTACCTTCTATTTTTCAGCAGGCAGTAGTACTTTTCAAAGGCATCAGTGATTATCTCAATTGTTCAATTTTTAAATTCAAGTAAGGGATGAATAATGGTCTGGTCTACTGATGAGATCAGGCCTTGACCTGATTTTACTCAACTGGCATATATGGTAGTTACTTACATATATGTTAGCAGAACATATGACCTCAAAGTCAGCAAACTACTGACGGGGCCAGCTGCCTGTTTTTGTAAATCAAGTTTATTGGAACACCATGCCCATTTGTTTACGTACTATCTATTGCTGCTCTGTACTACAACAGAGTTGAGTAATTGCAACAACGATTGTATGGCCTTCAAAGCCTGAAATATTTACTGGTCTTTTAAGAAAAAGTTTATCGGGGTGACGGTTGAGCGTTCGACTCTTGGTTTTGGCTCAGGTCAAGATCTCATGGGTTGTGAGACTAAGCCCCAGGGGCTCTGTACTCAGTGGGGAGTCTGAGGATTCTCTCCCTCTGCCCCTCCCCCCACTAGTGCAGGCTCGCATGCGCTCTCTAAAACAAATAAATTAATCTTTTTAAAAAAGGAGAAAGTTTATCAATCCCAACACTAAATTTATGAAAGTCTTTATATATCCATTTCTGTCTTTTTCTCTGAATTTTTCTTTGTGAATTTATATCTTTCCTTCTTTTTCTATCAATCTCTCCTATTTCCTACACTATTTGATGTCCTACTTTGTCTATTCTTCCTATTTATATTTATTTAATGGACATTTGGGTTATTAAAACAGATGGGCCCAAGAATGGGACAAAATGTGTGCAAATCAGGGTGCCTGGGTGACTCAGTTGGTTAAGTGGCTATGTTTGGCTCAGGTCATGAACTCAGGGTCCTGGGATGGAGACCCTTATTGGGCTTCTGATCAGTGGGGGAATCTGCTTCTCTCCTGCCCCTCCTCCAACTCGTACGCGCACGTGCACTCTCTCTCAAATAAATAAATAAAATCTTAAAAATATAAAAGAAAATGTATGCAAATAATATATCTGGCAAGAGACTTGTACCTAGAATACATAAAGAACTCTTATAATTAATAATATAAAGATAATCCAATTTAAAAATGGGCAAAGGATCTGACAGACATTACTTTGAAGAAGATATATAAATGGCCGGTAAGAATATGAAAAGATGCTCAACATCATTTGTCATCAGAGAAATTAAAATCAAAACCACAATGAGACACTACTTCGCACCATTAGGATGGTTACAATAAAAAAGATAAAAACAAGAGTTGGTGAGGAAATGGAGAAATCAAAACCCTCATACACTGCAGGTAAAAGTGTAAAATATTGCAGGCATTTGAGAAAAGAGTCTGGCCTTTTCTCAAAAATTTAAACATAGAGATACCACTTAACCCAGTAGTTTAATTCCTACATATGTACCCAAAAGAAATGAAAATATATGCCCACACAAAAACATGTACACAAATGTTAACAGCAGAACTGTTCAGAATAGCCAAAAAGCAGAAATAACCCAAATATCTCTCAATTGGTGAATGAATATGTGAAAAGTATATCCACCTATACAAGGCAATATTATTTGGTCATAAAAAGGAGTGAAGTACCAATGATGTCTTAATACATGCTACAACATGGATGAACCTTAGAAATATGCTTGTGGGGCGCCTGGGTGGCTCAGTGGGTTAAAGCCTCTGCCTTCAGCTCAGGTCATGATCCCAGGATCCCGGGATTGAGCCCGCCATCGGGCTCTCTGTTCAGCGGGGAGCCTGCTTCCCTTTCTCTCTCTGCCTGCCTCTCTGCCTACTTGTGATCTCTGTCTGTCAAATAAATAAAGTCTTTTAAAAAAAACTATCTATATCATAATGAGTTCCATATTTATATCTTATCCTTGACCTATGTCCTGAGCTTCAGAATAGTAAATCTATCCACCTTTGTGATTTCTCCTCCTGGAGTTCTAACAATCACCTATGCCCTAATATGTCCAAAATGGTATTTTTCTTCAAATGGTCTTCTCAGCCTTGGTGAAGAGTATAATCATCCCATATATTTGTCTTGTTTTGCTCAAGACAAAAACCCAGATGTCTTCTTTGATTCTTCTCTTTTTCTCATTTCCCACATCCAAATCTACAATGGTTCTATCAGTTCTTCCTAGAAAACATCTAAGATTTGATTACCCCTCCCCATTTCTATTGCTACCATTTTAACTCAAGAAGTCTTACTCAGATCTCTCCCACAGCCTCTTACGTGGTCTCCCTGCTTCTACTCTTAACTTCTCTATGGTCTAGTCTCCACTCAGCAGCCAGATTCTCTTTTAAAAGTATATATCAGATGGGCGCCTCGGTGGCTCAGTGGTTGGGCCTCTGCCTTTGGCTCGGGTCATGATCCTGGAGTCCTGGGATCGAGCCCCATATTGGGCTCCCTGCTCGCCGGGAGGCCTACTTCTCCCTCTCCCACTCCTCCTGCTTGTATTCCCTCTCTCGCTGTGTCTCTCTCTGTCAAATAAATAAATAAAATCTTTTTAAAAAAGTATATATCAGATAATGCCATTTCTGTGCTTAAAACCCTTCAATGGTGTCCACTGCCACTTAGAAGAAAATCTAAATTCCTTACCATGGCCTACAAGTCCCTATATATTGGCTCAAGCCTCTCTGACCTTACTTTGAATCATTTCTACCTCCCTCCCAGGCTTAATGTGCACTCATTCATTTAACAAACATTTCTTATTCACTTCATTTGTGTTAGGTACCTCATTTGTCATTGGGCAATACAAAGTTTTTATCTGTCTTTCAAAACTTTTGGTTAAGTGAGAGAGACATAAGAACAAATAAATTAAAACACCTTTGCAGAGGTAAGAGTAAGGTGTTATAGGATTACAAAGGACAGTGCAAAAATCTGCCTACAGGAATCAGGGAAAGCTTTACCAAAGAAGAAACAATTACTGGCATGCACTTGAAGGATGGCTAGTAATGGATAATGGCTAGTAATGGATAATCTATGACCTAGGATTAGAAGAAAGCTCACAGGTTTATAGGAGGCTCTCCAATCCCCAAATATATTTAGTTTTATCTAGAGATGAGTAAAGATTTCAAAACAGGAAGTTTTAACTATTGGCCATAGAGTAGTACAGCAGAAAAATACCCTTGGCAGGTTGTTTCAAGAGATCTGGGATGATTAAAACACAAGTGGATATATAGATCAATATACCATTCATTCATTTAACAATTTTTTAGTGTCTACTACATATTAAGAGCTATCCAAAGGGTTGGGTATACAACAACAACAAAAACCTACCAAATCTCTGAATTTATGGAGCCTACATTCCAGCGTTGGATTCAGACAATAAATAAGTATGCAACGTTAAAGATAATAGCTATGATGAAAAATAAAACACGGTAAGCAGCAGACAGTGCTGGGGCTACCATTTGATATATGAGAGTCAGTAAAGGTCTGACTGAGAAAGAAAAATTTGAGCCGAGGCCTGAATGAGGCAATCTAGATATTATCTGGATCAGTTTTTCAACTTCACAGAGTAGGAAAACACGTTTTCAGACATTGCTGACTTCACCAAACTGGTCCTTCACTAAAGTGATGATTAACTGACCCTTTCCATTTATTTTATCTTGATTACTTGACCATGTGTAATTGGTACCTTGATTAGGTAGGTTAGAATTCAGACTACATGTAATTTCTCTACTGATCATTAGCTAGTCCTGAGTTTAGTTATTAACCAAAAGTCTGCTCTTTCTCATGTGACCTTGTTTACATTTCTCCTTCAGTCTCAGCTAGATTTTATCTCCCCATAATGTTAAATAGTATCTCAAATATGATGGCTCACCCAAGCAACTAAAAGCTGAATGCAGTGAAAGCTTTAATTACTCTTCTTCTATTTCCAGAGTTAGGATTGAGGGGTGAGACACCAGTGAAAATTAAATCTACTATCTGCAGCCAGAGCATGACAAAGGATAATCTTCATGTTAAGGAAAGGATTACTCTCATATGAATGAGAAGTAATAGTACAAAAGAAAAAAACAGTGATTAAATCTTTCAAGAAACACACCAAGATAGAAATCCCATTGGGCTATAAAATAATCTCAGTAGAGAACTGGAGAGTGGAAGGGGAAAACCAAAGTTTTTACAATTCGGGAACTCTCAAATGGTTATTCTGTCTTCTCTCCACTTCCTACCATATTCCTATTGCTCTTGACCAAGTCAAAGGTATACGAATATAATAATGTATCAGGAAAGAAAAATATTTTCTGAAATTCAAGCAACCAATTATAAACACAAAAAAAATTAAATATATATGTATTACTAAAAAAGATCACTAAAAATGAGAATAGGAATTAAGAAATCTCATCTGAACATAGGTCTTTAAGCAAAAATTTGAGAGCTAGCCCATTAAATCCACTGACTACAGGGTCAGGCTTGTATATCCAAAGCAGTTTTTAGAAGATTCATTAGTCTGCATGGAAAGATGATAAAGCTCCTAGAACCTTTTTTATTCTTTTCCAAGGGGGAAGGGGAGGGAGTAAGGGAGAGGGAGAGAGAGCATCTTAAACAGGCTCCACGTCCAGTGTGGAACCAGATGTGAAGCTTGATCTTACAATCCTGAGATCATGACCTGAGCCATTCATTATCAAGAAAAGGTCAGACACTTAATCGACTGAGCCACCCAGGTATCCCGAGAGCCTTCTTTATTCTAAGAAATTACTTAATAGAATGAGGAAGTATAAGGCAAGATATCAGCTACATAGTGGTTTTTACAGTCTATCACAGGTTTGGGGTCAGTAAAAAAGTTAACTGTTGAGATTTGTATCCTTAGGGAAGAAAGCAAATGAACAGTCAATCCTCTCCATTGTGTACAAATACAAAAATATTGTGTACAAATAAATCAGAGACTCTGATTTAAAAAAATAAGATGCAATTAGAATTTCCCTAGCGAATTTGATTTTCTTCACTTTTGTTTCTCATACCTGAGAGATGTGACTAAAATACTGCAAAGCTGTCTCCACAGGGCTTTTGAAATATATCTTCTCCTGAGGTTTCAGCTATGAAGAGAGAGAAAGACAAACACTGAGCATATCCACAATGGAATGAAATAAGATACTGACAAATATGGCAAAGGATGTACCACCCTTCCTAAAGCATCGTATTATTTCACTATGCTAAGTACGAAGAAGCTTACCACTGTCCTAGGAGATGTCGATTTTATGTTCTAATCCTCCTTAACTCATACTTCTATATTAGCAGCCACAGATAATTCTTCTATCTGTTGTTTACCCCCTCCTTTTTTCACAATTGCTATCTGTGAGTTTTGTTTCTTTTTTTCTTTTTTTAAAATTTTACTGCTTAGTCACTCATTTACTGTACTTCTTGTGTACTTCCTACAGACCAGGAATGGGATAAGATGGTTTGTGGCAGGGGAAGAAAAACTTACATTATCAGAAAGAGCCAGATGCTTGCAAGCATTTCCACAAACAGCACATTTTTCTAGGGGGAAAGGGAAAAAAATATTTGGTTCTTATGGGCAAGAGGTAGGATCTTCCTAAAATACATGGTAACAGTCAAGTAGGCTAGCAAGAAACAGTCTCTTACTGAATTCAGAATATTTTTGTGCTATAAAAGGACATCATCTTGAGCTCTCTGTTCTCAACATCAGTATTTCCAAACTTGTATGTTGATGACAAGTATGGCTTTCACACTGTAGCTCTACCCATCTCCTCTTTCTAAAAAAAGGTTTATTATCTATTTTTGAGAGAGAACGTGTGCACGAGTAGGGGGAGGGGCAGAGGAAGAGAGAGAGAGGGAGACAGAATTTCCAGCAGACTTCCCACTGACCTGGGAGCCCAACATGGGGCTTGATCCCAAGACCCTGAGATTATAACCTTAGCCAAAGTCAGACACTTAACTGAGCTACCCAGGCGTCCCTACCCATCTCCTCTTTAAGAATTTCCAGTTTTCTCCTGCAGATGAGGGGGCAGTTCTAACCACCCAGCAAGAGTACTAGAGCACACTTATGAGAGTACTAGGAAGAACACAACAGCACCAATGGTTTCAACTGTATGTTGCTCTTTTTTTTCCCCATCTAGCCGACAGCAGGCACACTGTAGACACTACAAGAAACTTCCCAATTATTCCTGCCTTATTCTCACTTTGCTAATATTCCTAGAACTTGCTTTGGAGCTCTTCTGCTCTCATTCTCTAATTAACCCAATCTGAAACATGTAAAAATTAAAATTCCTAATCTTTCTCTTAAGTTAAACTTCTAGTAGTGATGCTGGTTATTGATTAAGATAAATGCCACATCAAGAGAAAACATCACATGACATATCCTTCACCAAGACAAACCTCTCCAAGGTGAGCTGCTGTTACCATGGTAAACAGTTTTGTTACTTTAGCAGATAAGTTAAAAGGGTCACGAGATCCATATAAAGAAAAAACCTTCGCCAGAGGCTAGTAACCTCACTCTTCTTTCCTTGAGGACTAAAGGTTTTTCCCAGTCTTCCCTCCATATCATTGCCAGAGTGAGCTAGCAAATACAAAACACAAAACAAAGAAACTTCCCCAGCTATCACCTGCAGGATAAAGTTCAGGCTCTTCAATTTTGTACATAGGCCTTTCCAACATCTGGCCATTGCCCACCTCTCTAGCCTCATCTTTTAACCATTTCTTACTTTAGTCTCTATGCTCTACCAATCCCAATGATGTGTAGCCCCCTGCACTGGGGGTTTAATGTGGTATGCCTTTATACATATTGTTCTCTTAAACTAGAATGATCCTCCCTGCCTTAACCACTTGGCAACTCCAGTTTATTATTCAAAACTCTACTGAAGCAACAGTTCTTCTATGAAATCTTTCCCTGATCAAAGCACCCTATCCTAAGTCCCTCTTCTGAGCTATTTCTTGTATATACCTTGTGGCTTTCCCTGTCACAGGCCTCAAAACACGGATAAGCACCTTCTGGTGTTCAAGTATTAGATATTCCATTTGCTAAATCATTCTTTACTAGTGGGTGCCTCAAATTTCCATAATCAACGTTCCTACTGTATCCACACTAACTTTGGCCCAATATGTGATTTTTATCCCCAGTCACATAGAGAAATGGCTAATCATTATTTTTAGGTTAAAAACATTTTTGCCTGAATCTGAAAACAGTTAAGGCACTCACCCAGGGTCACACACTTTTTACAGAAAATATGGCCACAGCTGGTGACAAAGAAATTGTCCCCATCTTTTCGGAAACATTGGTTGCAGTGAAACCAATCCATTCTGGAACAGAAAAAGAGAAAGAGGAAAAATAACCGGGAGCATAATATAATTACAGATGTTCCAAAATCTATGTAACAATGTTTACTTAGCTTCTGTTATCTTTTGGGGATGTAGGCACTATTATTGTGGGGATTCCAGTTGGTCGTAAGGAAGTACATATACCTTCGAAGTGGAAAAAATCAGAACGCAAACCATGTTAAACCAGTTTTTAAAAAGGAAAAATACGTATATATTTAGAAAAGTAATGGAACACTGAGTTTTTTTTTTTTTTGGAATGGTAAGATGAGTATTTGTGTGTGTGTGTGTGTGTGTGTGTGTGTGTATGTATGACCTTTACATTTTTGTTTTGTTTTGTTTTCCAAGTTTTCTGGATTAATTCATGTACTAATTTGTAATCAGAAAAAAACAATCTTAAAAAAAAAAAAGAACCATCCATTTCTTTCCTAATAGTTCCCTGTGATACAGTGAGATGGAGCAAGGAGGAAATAGTGGACAAATAATGGATCTCATATTACTCACTTGGTACATATTTTATCTAAGGGAAAGATGGTTTGTGAATGATAATGTTGCCTCAGCTTGTACACTTTCCCTTCTACTCTACAGACAGAATCATAAATCTGGAAGGGGCTTCAAAAATCATTTAACATCTTGTCCAATCCCATCATTTTTCAAAGATATACCTCACCTTCACTGAAATTCAATGACTTGTCCAAAGTTCCATCTTTAGTTAATGTCAGCTCTAGGATTAGAACTGGAGTCTTCTTACTTCCTGTGTCAAGCTCTGGCTACCATATCAAATAAACCTTTGTGTTAGACATGGCAACCATACATCCTGTACTTTCTGCCAATACTAATTCCATCCATACACTTGGTGAAATATATAATTATGTAAATGTGACTTTGTAAGATTTTTAAATGAAGAAATTGACATATCAAAAAGCATTTAAAAACATAAAAAAGATTTTTAGATGAAAAAATTGACATATTAAAAAAACACGTTTTAACATATTTTAAAAAATAAATGAGCTGAAACATATTAAGCTGTAATTAGTTCATACCTATAATGAATTCACATGTTTCATTCCATGACTATGTTATTTAAGAATATAATATCTATTAGTTTGATTTCCTTTAAAATTACATTAGGAAAATAACCCAAACAGAAGGTAACATTTTTTTTCTCCACCCCAGTGTTTTCTTTAAAAAGAGTCTTTAAGTAGCTTATGGAGAGGTTCGCTAAAAGAATGATGGCTAGTTTGCACCACACTTTAACATTTTTGTCACAAAAGACAAGATTCATGATCAAGACTTGCTGAATAATCAGTGCAAAGGCATTACACAGTCATGAGTTTTAGATTTCGATTTATTGCTCACAATACACTAACTTCTACAGCAAGTGAGTCTGAAAAACTACTGAAAAAGTCCCACTATATATATATACACCCTGCTTTGAATAAGGGCAGCAACAACAGTGTTACTCAAATGAGTTGTCCACAGGAACCCTTATAAGAAGGGCAGTTAAGGGCTTCCGAGGGCAAGACTTGCGGGACTTCTGGAGGTAATGGCGATTTAGCAGTCTCATGACCAGTAGTTCTTTTCTAGCTACGTTCCCTGCCCGCTTGGCCGCCATGATCTCAGAAGCCCTGGGATCTCACCGAAATCATCCAGTTCTCCTCACGAACAGCTGGAAATGGCGGGAAAATATACACCAAGGCAGGCACCAAGCAGAGGCAAGAGGCTGGCGACGTCTCCTGAGAGGCGTGGGCGGGCCTCGAGGCGGCGGGCTGAGGGGGCGGGGCCTGGGGCGTGCGCGAGGCGTGGGCGGAGCCCCCGGCCACGTACTGGGCGGGAAAGTTGGACTCGCCATACCTGGCAAGAGGCAAGGGTTCCTCTTCTTGGTAGTTGAGGAAAATTTATTTCTCTTAAGAATGGGTACAAATGACGACTATGACCTAACCCCATACAAGTTACTGTGGGAACAAGGTAAGAGTAAAGCGAATAACATTCCTATAGATAGTAACACACTAGAAAAATGTAGTCACAGAACAGATGAAAATTTCAACGAAATTTTAAAAAAGATTTTATTTATTTATTTGAGAGAGAGAGAGAGAGAATGAGCAGTGGGGAGGTGCTGAGGGGGAGAGAGAGAGAGAGAGAGAGAAGCAGAGTCCTAGCGGAGCAGGAAGCCCCATGTGAGGCCTTATCCTAGGACTCTGGGATCATGACCTGAGCTGAGCGCAGATGCCTAACCGACTGAGCCACCCAGACGCCCTTCAAACATTTTTAAATGAAGTAAATAATGGATGTTTTGAAAGAAAAGCATAAATCAGAAATAGAAAAACTAAAAAGTGACATGGATAGAGAACATATTAAATAAGAACTAACAAATCTCAATTAAAAAAAATCTTTTAACTTTTTTCAGAAATAAAAGAATGAGGGGAAAAAAGCACAATTAATGGCTGAAAGAATAGTTTGGGGTTTTTTTTTTTTAAGATTTTATGTACTTATTTGACAGAGATATAGAGAGAGAGCACAACTAGGCAGAGCAGGAGGGAGAGGGAGAAGCAGTCTCTCCAAGGAGTGAGGAGCCCAATGCCGGACTCAATACCAGGATCTTGGGATCATGACCTGAGTGGAAGGCAGGTGCTTAAATCACTGAGCCTCTCAGGTATCCATCAATAGTTCTTTCATTTTTGTTGCTAATATTTCACTTTACTTCATTTCACACTTCACTTTACACTGAGTAGTATATATATCCTACAATTTGTCCATTTATCTGTTGATGGATATTTGAGTTGTTTCCAGTTAGGAACTATTATAAATAAAGCTGCTATAAATGTCCATGCACAAATCTTTGCACCTATGCTCTCTTTTCTCTTAGGTAATTTCCTAGAAGCTGAATGGCTAGATCATATAGCAGGTGTGGTAAGTATATATTTAACTTTTAAAGAAACTGCCAAACTTCTCCAAAGAGGTTATACCATTTTACATTCCCATCAACAATGTATGAGAATTTCCGGTTCTCTATGTTATTGCTAGTCCTTAGTATGTTCAGTCTTTTTAAATTTTAATGATTCTAGTTAAGTATGTTGTTACCTTATTGTAGTTTTATTTGCGTTTTCCTCATAGCTAATGATGGGGAACGTCTTTTCATGTGCTTATTTGCCATCTGTATACATATTTTTGTTGAAGTGTCCAAATCTTTTGCTAGTTTTTAATTGGATTATTTATTCTCTTATTATTGATTTTAAGACTGCTTCATATATTCTGAAGAAACTCCATCAAATATATGCCCAGTTTGTGGCTTGTATTTTCAGCCTCTCTTAATAATGGTTTTTGGAAAGTAGAAGGTTTTATTTTTGATAAGGTCCAGTTTATCAGTTTGTTCTTTTTGTGGAGTACTTTTTGGTGTCATATCTAAGATATCTTTGCCTAACCCAAGGTCACAAAGAGTTTCCCATGTTTTCTTCTAGAAATTCTAGAAATCTAAACTATATAGTTTTGAATTTATACTTAGGAATATGATTCATTTTGAGTTAATTTTTCTGTATGGTATGAGGTATGGATTAAAGTTATTTCATGTTTATGTGTGTGCTGTTTTGTTTTTGTTTTCTGCATATCGATATCCAGTTGTTCCAACACCATCCATTGAAAAGATTATCTTTGCTCAACTAGATTGTCTTTGTCAAAAAATTAGTTGTCCATAAGAAATAACTCCATTTACAATAAGATAAAAAATAATACAATACTTGGGAATAAATTTAACCAAGGAGGTACAAGACTTGTACATGGAAAACTGCTTAATATTGTTGATAATTCTACCCAAAGCAATTCACAGATTCAATACAATCCCTATCAAAATGTCAATGGTATTTTTTGCAGAAACTGTAAAGCCCATCCTAAAATTCATATGGATTTCAAAGGATCCAGAATAACCAAAGCAATCTTGAAAAAGAAGAAAGTGGGGCACCTGGGTGGCTCAGTGGGTTAAAGCCTCTGCCTTCAGCTCAGGTCATGATCCCAGGGTTCTGGGTTCAAGCCCACATTGTGTTCTCTGCTCAACGGGGAGCCTGCTTCCTCCTCTCTCTGCCTGCCTCTCTGCCTACTTGTGATCTCTGTCTGTCAAATAAATAAATAAAATCTTTAAAAAAAAAGAAAAAGAAGAAAGTTGGAGAACTCACATTTCCCAGTTTCAAAACTTACTACAAAATTAAGTAGCGCTGGCCTAAGAGTAAACATATGGACCATGGAATAGAATTTAGAATCCAGAAATAAACCCTCACATCAATGGTTAATTAACTTTCAGCAAGGATGCTAAGATCATTCAGTGGGGGAAAGAATTTTCAGTAAATAGTTTTCAGTAAATTATTTTCAGTAAACAGTGCTGGGAAAGCTGGATATCCATATGAAAAAGAATAAAGTTGGACCCTTACCTTATGCTATATGCGAAAACTAACTAAAAATGGATCAAAGAGCTAAATGTTATAGCAAAAACTATGAAACTCTTAGAAGAAATTATAAGGGCAAATCTTTGTGGTCTTGGATTTGGTGATGCTTTCTAAATATGACAAAAACACAAGCAACAAAAGAAAAAAATGGATAAATTGTACTTTATTAAAATTAAAAACTTCTGTGTATCAAAGAACACTATCAAAGGAATAAAAAGGCAATCCACAGAATGGGAGAAAATATTTCCAAATGACATATTTGATAAAAGTTTAATATCTAGATAAAGAACTTGTACATCTCAACAACTAAAGACAAACAACTCTGTTAAAAACAGAGCAGGGCCCCTGGGTGGCTCAACTGGTTAAGCATCCAACTCTTTTTTTTTTTTTTTTAAAGATTTTATTTATTTATTTGACAGAAATCACAAGTAGGCAGAGAAGCAGGCAGAGAGACAGAGGAGGAAGCAGGCTCCCTGCTGAGCAGAGAGCCCGATGTGGGGCTCGATCCCAGGACTCTGAGATCATGACCTGAGCTGAAGGCAGAGGCTTTAACCCACTGAGCCACCCAGGCTCCCCAACTCTTTTTTTTTTTTTTAAGATTTTATTTATTTATTTGACAGACAGAGATCACAAGTAGGCAGAGAGGCAGGCAGAGGGAGAGGGGGAAGCAGGCTTCCTGCTGAGCACAAAGCCCGATGTGGGGCTTGATCCCAGGACCCCAGGATCATGACCTAAGCTGAAGGCAAAGGCTTTAACCCACTGAGCCACACAGGCACCCCTCTTTTTTTTTTTTTTAAGATTTTATTTATTTATTTATTTGACAGAGAAAGAGAGATCACAAGCAGACAAGAGGCAGGCAGAGAGAAAGGGGGAAGCAGGCTCCCCGCTGAGCAGAGGGCCCGACACGGGGCTCGATCCCAGGACCCTGAGATCACGACCTGAGCCAAAGGCAGAGGCTTAACCCACTGAGCAACCCAGGCACCCCAAGCATCCAACTCTTGATTTCAGCTCAGGTCATGACCTCAGGGTTGTGAGATCAAGCCCCACATAGAGCTCTATGCTCAGTGTGTAATCTGCCTGGGATTCTCTCTCCCTCTCCCCCTGTACCACCTCATGACCCCTCCCCATCTCGCTCTCTCTAAATAAATAAAGTCATTTAAAAAACCAGAGCAAATTATTTAAATAGATATTTCTACAAAGAAAAGATACAGATGGCCAATAGACACATGAAAAAAAATGTTCACTATCATTACTCATTGAGGAAATGAAAACCAAAACCACAATGAGCTATCATTTCACTTCTGTTAGGATAACTATAATTTTTTTTAAAAGGAAAACAAGAGTTGGGAGGATGTGGAGAGATTGAAACTCAGGTATGTTACTGGTGAGAATATACAGTGATGCCTTTGCTGGAAAATAGTCTTGGTGATTCCTCAAAAACTTAAACATAGAACTGCCTTACCATATGACCCAGCAATTTCACATGTAGGTTTATGTCATGAAGTATCAAAAACGGACTCAGGGGCACCTGGGTGGCTCAGTTGGTTAAAGCCTCTGCCTTCGGCTCAGATCATGATCTCAGGGTCCTTGGCTCAAGCCCCGCATCAAGCTCTCTGCTCGGCAGTGAGTCTGCTCTGCACCCTCCGCCCCCCACCGCCTGCCTCTCTGCCTACTTGTGATCTCTTTCAAATAAATAAAATCTTTAAGAAAAAAACAATAAAAACAGGGACTCAAACAGACACTTATACATCAGTATTCACAATATTAATGCAGCATTATTCACAACAGTCAAAAGGTGGAAACAACACAAGAGTCCATTAACAGATGAAAGGGTAAACAATGTGCTGTACCCATACAGTGTACTATTATTCTGCCACAAAAAGGAATGAAGTTCTGATATACGCTGCAACATGAAGAAAACTTGGAAACATGCTAAGTGAAATGAACCAGACATAAAAGGACAAATATTGGGGCACCTGGGTGACCCAGTCGGTTAGGCATCTGCCTTCAGCTCGGGTCATTATCCCAGGGTCCTGAGATCGAGCCCCAGGTTGGGCTCCCTATTCAGCATGGAGTCTGCTTCTCCCTCTGCCCTTCCCCCTGCTCCTTCTGTCTCTGTTGCACTTTCCACTCTCTCTTGTTCTCTCAAGTAAATTTATTCAGGAGAGAGAGTGAGAGAGAGTGAGTGCTGGGTGGGGTGAGGGGCAGGGGGAGAGGGAGAAGCAGACTCCATGCTGAGCAGGGAGACAGATGCTTAACAAACTGTTACCCAGGCACCCCAAAATAAAATCTTTTTTTAAAAAAGGGCAAATATATTGTATGATCTACTTATATGAAATATCCAGAATAGTCAAATTCATAGAGAAAGTAAATTAGAAGTTAGTATGGAGTGGGAGGAGAGAATTGGGGAGTTACTATTTAATGAGTACAGAATTTGTTTGAGGTGGTGAAAAATTCTAGAACTAGAGGTGATGGTTGCACAACATTGTGATGACACAGTTTTTAAACAACAATACACATAGGGGCTCCTGTGTGACTCAGTCGGTTAAGCATCCAACTTTTGATTTCGGGCCAGGTCATGATCTCAGAGCCGTGAGATCTAGGCCTTCGTCAGGCTCCGTGCTCAGTCCAGAGTCTGCTTGTCCGTCTTCCTCTGCTCCTACACCCCCTTGCATTCGCGTGCTCTCTCTCTATAAAATAACTAAAATCTTAAAAAAAAAAAAAGAATACCACATAGATGCAAGTGCCCTTTTCATCACATCACATTGGGGTGTTCATGATATCAACATGACAAAATGGTGATGTTAATCTGATGACTTGGTTAAGGTAATGTTTGCGAGATTCTGCCTTTAAAGTTCAAATATTATTCCCTTTCTATATTCCTTGGAAGCAAGATTACAAGTCTAGCACACTGTCAAAGTGGGAAAGCAGTGTTTAAGCACTACCTCCTATAAGGGAGAATATCTACATACATTATTTGGAATTCTGTAAAGAAGATCTGTTTCTACTCCACCATTCAGTTATGTTTTCAGTCAGTTAACTATATCAATATAGACACTTCTATATTTATTTTACACTTTGGATTTTAACCTAATACTGCACTATTTTATTGCTCAAACTATTCCATTTGGCTATTAGGGAACTCCTCAGGTTGACTCCTCTAACCTTTTGAAATTTCTTTCCTTTCTGGTATCACAAGATGCTCCAGACTTATTTTTATTTTCCTTGACCCAGTTCTAAAAATCAGACATTTCGGCAGGGATCCTTGGTTGCTTTTATTGGAGAACGGTATTTTGAAACCAAAATCTGAGCACAAGGTGTGACCATTCCTATAGGGATGTCATTGCTTCTAGGCCCTCTCAGTGGATAGCCCTAGGTAATATATGTGTGTATACTAATTTGTGTATACACATATTTCTGTCATTGTTTCTTTTTATCTCCATATGTACTAAGTTAAACATGAGTTCATACTGATGTCTCCAATTCTAACAATTACCACAGGGTTCATTCTAGGCCTTCCTTCTTGTTTTCTTCCTGTCTTCTTTCTGACAGTGAGAACCGTAGCTCCCAACATCCGTTATACATTTATTTATTAAATGAACCCCAGTATATTTGTAAACCGGTTTCAGAATTGTTAACCTATGTATACCCCATGGAAAGTAAATTTACCAGCTAGAATGCAGTGTTTATATACAGTATGTGGACCTTTTTCAACACTTGAAATTTGATTATGGACTGGATATTAGCTGATACTAAAGGATTATTAATTTTTTAGATATGATAATGGCTTTGTGATTATTTGGCAAAATATCTGTTTTTTTAAGAGGTGCTGCCTGAGATATGTAGCAGTAGAATGATGTCTGAAATTTTCTTTAAAATATTTCAGCAAAGGGGCACCTGGGTGGCTCATTTGGGTGAGTGTCTAACTCCATCTTGGCTCAGGTTTTTTTTTTTTTTTTTAAAGATTTTATTTATTTATTTGTCAGAGAGAGAGAGGGAGAGAGAGCGAGCACAGGCAGACAGAATGGCAGGCAGAGGCAGAGGGAGAAGCAGGCTCCCTGACGAGCAAGGAGCCCGATGTGGGACTCGATCCCAGGATGCCAGGATCATGACCTGAGCCGAAGGCAGCTGCTTAACCAACTGAGCCACCCAGGTGTCCCTTGGCTCAGGTTTTGATCTTAGGGATGTGAGTTCAAGCCCCACATTGGGCTCCGCAGTAGGCATGGAGCCAAATAAATAAATAAATTAAATGTCAGCAAAGAAGACAAAAGAAATAGAGGGGGAAAGAATAAATAAAGCAATATGACAAAATCTTGATAATGGTGGAATTGGGGTAATGATTCTGGCATGTGGGAGTCATTGTATTCCTCTCTACTTTTGAGTAGAAATACTTCATTTTACAAAATGTTTTATTATTGTAAATTATATTTATTTTTGGTAGGCAAATTATTTAGTGAAAATTCATAAGTTATCAAAGGATATAGAGTGAAAAACTAGACTTTTACCCCCTGTTCCTAGCCACTAAATCCTCATTTCCAAAGGCATTAATAGTGTTGCTTCTTGCATATTTTCTGTAGATCATTTATATATTTACAAATGTATGTATATATTTCATTTTCACACACACACAAATAGTAACATACTTTATATTCTGTTCTATACCTTTTTAAAAGCATTTTTGTAATTTCAGACTTACAGAAAATTACATAGAATTTCTGTTTACTTTAGTCCAGATTCTCCAAATGTTAGCATTGACTACATTTGCTTTGTTATTCTCTCTCTATTATTATTTTTTCTGTTCCATTTGAGGGTAATTTGCAAGCATAATGCCTCATTACTCCTAAATATTTCAGTGTATATTTCCCATAAATAAGGACATTTTCTCCCATAAATACAGTACCATTAACAAAATCAAGAAACTAACATTGATATGGTACTATTATCTAATCTAGAAACCTTATTCAAATTTCACCAATTGTCTCACAAGCGTCCTTTATAGAAAGAGAAAAATATTGTTTTTTTCTGTCCAAAATAATATGTTGCTTTAAAAAAATTAGTTGTCCAGGGGCAACTGGGTGGCTCAGTTGGTGAAATGACTGCCTTCTGCTCAGGTCATGATCCCAGGGTCCCGGGATTGAGCCCAGCATCTGGCTCCCTGCTCAGTGGGGTTCCTGCTTCTCCCTCTCCCTCTGCTATTCCCCCTGCCTGTACTCTCCTGCTTTCTCTCTATCAAATAAATAAAATCTTTAAAAAAATTAGTTGTCCATTAAAACAGAAGTTTATAAATTGGGAAGTGAGAACCTATTGCTCTTATCCTATTCCCCGAAGACAAACATGGTTGATAGCCTTTATATAAATCCTTCTATAATTTCTTTCAATGCATATACCAACATACATATATGTTATAGACCTTTAAACAAAAATCTGATATACACATCTACAATTTGTTTCTAGTTAAAATTTCATTTTTATATATCATTCTTTTCCAAATTTGCATGTTTTGGTTCATTGTACCTTATTTAATTAATAAATCCCATATTGATGGACTCAGTATCCATCAAATTTTAATTATTGCAAAAACAAGATGTAATAAATGTCTTCATGTTATTTATCTTTGAGCATCCATGCAATTATTTCTAAAAGTAGTTTTCTAGACATGCAATTGTTCATTAATTTTCTATTAATTTTATAAACATATCTTGAATCCACTGTCTTTCCATTTTACCACTCTTGCAGTTTTTTAGAGAGGGAGGAGGGGAGAGAGAATCTTTTTTTTTTAAAGATTTTGTTATTTATTTATTCGAGAGAGAACATGAACAAGCGGGCGAGGGGGTGGAGGAACAAATAGACTCTGCACTCAGCACAGAGCCTGACATCGGGCTTGATCTCATGACCCTGAGATCATGACTTGAGCTGAAATCAAGAGTGTTAATCACTTAACAACTGAGCCACTCAGGCACCCCTAACCACTATTGCTTTCTTTTAGGCCCTCTTTATTCCCTGCTTTTATTAATAGCCTCCAAACTGCTCCCTGCCTCTAGATCTGCCCAGCTCCATTCCATCCTACCATTGTTGCCAGATCCAATCACTCTTCTGCTTGAAACTGCCCAGTACTTTCAAGACCATTTATTGAGCATGGCACTCAAGCTCTTCATGATCTACATTTCTCTTTGTATCTCTCAGTATTTGGTCACCACGCACTTCAGTCTCATTGAATTTAAGTCACACTCTCTCACTTGTGTGCCTTTGTGCAAACTGTTTCCTTTGCTTGACATATCATCCTCATTAACTTTTATTCATCCTTCCAGACTTAACTCAGAAATCACTTTCTCCAGGGGCGCCCAGGTGGCTCAGTCGGTTGGATATCTGCCTTCAGCTCGGGTCATGGTTCCAGAGTCCCAGAATCAAGTCCTGTGCTGGACTCTCTGCTCGGCAGGGAGCCTGCTTCTCCCTCTCCCTCTGCCTGCAACTCCCCCTGCTTGTGTTCTCTCTGTCAAATAAATAAGTAAAATCAAGAAAGAAAGAAAGAAAGAAAGAAAGAAAGAAAGAAAGAAAGAAAGAAATCACTTTCTTCAGATGCCTACTCTGGCCTGTCCACAGAGTGGAGCTCCCAGAGCATCCTTTGCATATCTCTATCATGGCCCTGTCTCACTATTTTATAATTGTTCAGTTCTTTCTCTCTCCAACCAGACTGGGAAATAAATAAATAAATAAATATATCACTTTGGGATCAGTAATCCTAATTCTAGCCACTGGAGATATAACAAAAAAGATAAAGTCCTGGCTCTCATGGAGTTAGTGTTCCCTGGGGTTCTATTAGGGTAGTTGTATCTAAGCTCCTACTGTATCCCAGGTGCAGAGCTACATGGGAATGGGGGGAGGTACAAAGACATAAGAGATATTATATATCCCTTTAAAAATCCTGTGACCTAACAAGGGAATCGTTATGTATTTACAACTCTACACACTACAAAGCAGAATATGTGATCATTTCAGAAACATTAATTCACCCAGTCAACAAACAATTGAGTACCAACTGTATATGGTAACAGATATGGCTCTTGCCCAAGGTACTTACAGTATAGTAGGAGAAAAAGACACTTTAAAAAAATCTCACAGATAAATATATATCCATTAAGTACGTTACTGTCATAAAACACAAAACACCTAGAACAATGAAAGCAAGTGATTTGGGAAGGCTTCCTTGAAGATGTGCGGAGTGGGAACACAGAGAAAAGAGAGGTCAGGTTAATTCGGACAGATTTCCAAAGGAACAGATATTTAAATGAACCTAGTGAAAGTTTCACCCTGCAGAGGTGGAGGGGAGGGGAATTCCAGGTGTAGGGAAACCATCAGTAAGGACATCAATGTGGGAAAATACAGGGTGGTCCAGTGTGATTGAAGGGGAAGAGTGAGTGGAACATAAAAAGGGAAGGTGAGGAAAAGAGGAGGTTATGAGAAGAAGCTGGAAAGATGGATTGAAGCTTCTATACAAGAGTTCAGAATTTTATTTTATAAGCTAGTGGTTTCCTCAAGCAACAAGCAGATCCACTGAATTAGAATCTCAGAATTTGGTGGGTGAAATGAAGATAGGCCATTGCATGAAGTTGCCACCAGAGGGTACCATAGGAGAAGGTCTACCTGAGAAATTGAGAACTTCCCCTGTGCCAAATGTATATTTCCTGGGGTAATTGTGGTGCTCCGTCAGCCAGCCATAGGGACCCCTGCTTTATATAATGGAGAACCATCAGAGGCTCTTGGGTGGGAGAGAAAGGTGATCAACCCCATATTTTATAATTCTAG
The DNA here is from genome assembly GCF_002288905.1 of Enhydra lutris kenyoni. Taxonomy (NCBI): domain Eukaryota; kingdom Metazoa; phylum Chordata; class Mammalia; order Carnivora; family Mustelidae; genus Enhydra; species Enhydra lutris. The sequence goes on along the minus strand of NW_019154088.1, from coordinate 23,016,222 downwards.
GGACAGAATGAAGGGATGGAAAGTCACAGGCAGGGAGATTAGTTGGTAGCCTATTGCAGTGGGGACAGAAAAGAGAGAAGGATTTCTGGAATAGGGCAACAGCTATGGGATAAGAAGACAGTTGTGAGACAATTTTCAGAGGTGGAACCAACAGAACTTCATGACCAGTTGGATATGGGGCTAAGGGAAAGGGAGGGGAAAAAAGATGAAGGTCTCAGGCCTGATTGATTAAGACCATGATGCTAGATAGCAAGATGCTATGGGCATAGCAAATGGGAACACAGGAGAGAAGAACAGTTTTGTCTGGGTAGCTGAGAGGAGTTTGGTTTTGAAACCAATGACTGGTATGACTTAATGGGGCAAAAACCAGGGCTCAGAGCTGGGTCCTCTCTTCTCACTCTAAACACCCTTTTGAATATATGAATTGTAATTTTTTGGAAGTTTTTTTCTGCTCCTTGCATCACCCATGTTTTTTATTGTCTATGGATTTCGTGCTAGAGCTTTCCTCAATGTCCAATGATCCTTTGTTGGGGAATCCAAGTAACTAAGCTGAGGACTTCAGGAGGAAAGAGAAATACCTAAATTGTCTGTATCTAAGGTCCTTGTATTATGCAGAGTTCTGCAGGGAAACAGAACCAGTAGGGGATGATGGACGGATGGATGGTTGGGTGGAGATAGAGGTTAGATAGAGGGGACAGAGTTTTATTGTACTTCACAGATACTGCATTTTTTACAAATTGAAGATTTGTGGGAACCCTAATGCCATTTTTTTCCAACAACATTTGCTCACTTGGTGTCTTCATGTCACATTTTGGTAATTCTCTTAATGCTCTAATTTTTTCATTATTATTATTATGGTGAGCTGTGATCGGTGTTCTTTAATATTACCATTGTAATTGTGGACGTTATGAACAGCTCCCATATAAAATGGCAAACTTAAATGTTGTGTGTGTTCTGGCTGCTCTACGGACCACCCATCCCCTCTTCTTTCTACCTCTCCTTAGGGCTTCCCTATTCCTTGAGACACAATAGTATTGAAGTAAAGCCTGCTAGTAACCTTAAGTGGTGTCTAAGTGTTCAAGGGAAAGCTAGAGTTGCACATCTCTTGTTTTATTTTATTTTATTTTATTTTATTTATTTTGAGAGAGAGAGAGAGAGAGAGAGCAAACTGGAGGCAGGGATAGAGGGAGAGGGAGAATCTTGAGCAGGCTCCATGCCCAGTGTGGAGTCTGACACAGGGCTTGATCTCATGACCCTGAGATCATGACCTGAGCTGAAATTACGAGTCAGATGCTTATCTGACTGAGCCACCCAGGTGCTCCAAATGTATCTCTTACTTTAAATCAAAAGCTAGAAATTATTAAACTTAAGTTAGGAACACATGTCAAAAGCCAAGATAGGGTGAAAGGTAGGCCTCTATACCAAACATTTAGCCAAGTTGTGAATTCAAAGAAAAGTGTTGTTTTTTTTTTAATTCTTTCTTTTTTTAAGATCTCATATATTTATTTGACAGAAAGCACAAGCAGAGGGAGCGGTAGGTAGAGGGAGAGGGAGAAGAAGACTCCCCACAGAACAGGGAGCCTGATGTGGGGCTCAATCCCAGGAATCTGGGATCATGACCTGAGATGAAGGCAGATGCCCAGCTGACTGAACCACCCAGGTGTTCCCAAAGAAGAGTTCTTGAAATGAAAAGTGCTACGCCAGTGAACATGGAAATGATAGGAAATCAAAATAGCCTCATTGCTGTTAGTGTTAGTTGTCTGGATAGATCAAACCAGTCACAACATTCTGATAAACCAAAGCCTAAGGCCATATCTCTCCTCAATTCTTTGAAGGCTGAGAGGTGAGGAAGCTACAGAAGTAAAGTTTATAGCTACAACAAGTTGGTTAATGAGGTTTAAGGAAAAAAAAAGTCTCGATAACATAAAAGTGCAAGGTGAGGCAGCAAGTGCTGATGTAGAAGCCACAGCAAGTTACCAGGAAGATCCAGCTAAGATAATTAAAGGTAGCTACACTAAAGAACTGATTTTCCATGTAGGTGAAATGGCGTTATATTGGAAGAAGATGCCATCTAGGACTTTCATGTGCTGGGAAATCCTTTGTGAGAAGATGAGTCAATCAACGTGGCGAACTTCACTGTTGCCTTATTTTAAGAAATGGCCACAGCCACCCCAGCCTTCAGCAACTAACACCAACAAAAAAGATTATGACTTGCTGAAAGCTCAGATGATGGTTAGCATTTTTTTAACAATAAATTTAAAACAAAAAATTTTACAACTAAGATATGTACATTTTTTAAGATATTATGCTATTACACATAATGGACTGCAATATAGTGTAAATGTAATTTTTAAAAATTAAATCTGTGTTAGTCTTTTTTTTTTAAAGATTTTATTTATTTGTTTGACAGAGAGAGAGAGTACAAGCAGGGGAGAGGCAAGAATAGGGAGAAGCAGGCTCCCCGTCAAGCAAGGAGCCCAGTGAGAAACTCAATCCCAGGAACCCTGGATCTTGACCTGAGCTGAAGGAAGGCAGACACCCAAGAGACTGAGCCACCCAGGCACTCCTAAATGTAAATTTTATATACACTGAGAAACCAAAAAATTCATTTGACTCGCTTTACTGCAATACTTGCTTTACTGGAACCGAATGTGTGATATCTCTGAGCTTTGCCTGTATAGATACAGGTGGAGGTCAAAATAGATACAGAGACAGAAACGGAGTTAGAGGTATTATGATAAATTGGCTCATGCAATTATTGAGGGCTGATAAATCCCACAATCTGCTATCTGCAAACTGGAGACACAGGCAAGCTGGTAGTGTAATTCATTGAGTCCAAAGGCCTGAGAATCATGGGAGGCAACGGTTAAAATCCAATCCAAAGGCTGGAGAAGATGAGAAGATGAGATGTCCCTACTCCAGGCAGCAGATTTAAAATAGGCAAACAAGGACAAATTCCTCTGTTCACTGTCTTTTGTCCTATTCAGGCTCCCAACAGATTGGATAATGCTCACTCAGATTGGGGAGAGCAACTTACTTTACTGAGTTTACTGATTCGAATGCTAATCTCACCCAGAAACACCCTCATGAACACACCCAGAAATAATATTTAATCTGGACACCCTGTGGCCAGTCAAGTTGACATATAAAATTAATCATCACATGCCTGAGGTCCTTGAAGCAGGTCTTTGCTCACCATTATATTCTTAGCACAGTAAATAGTTGATTAGATTGAGTAGTTTAATGAAATTAATTACACCCAGTTACATGCAATCAATTTCTACTAGAATTGCTTTCACTATTAGTCTAATAAATTGTGTAGTATTGGAAATTTCCTAAAAGACACATTTTCTTTTAGGGATTTTTATATTCAATATCAGTGATCTCCACACTGTAGGCTGGCGAAAGTTGTAAGTGATTGGATCCATAAATTTTCACCTACTGAGACTTTTGTATTTCCTTCCCAAATTTGCTATGCTATTCTAGTATGGGAGATCACAGTTAATTACCATGGTTTGGTGAAAAAGAGGAAAGAACAAAGCTATGTTTTTAAAAATTAGTCTTGTGGTGGCACCTGGGTCGCTCAGTGGGTTAAGCCTCTGCCTTCGGCCCAGGTCATGATCCTGGGGTCCTGGGATCGAGGCCCACATCAGCCTCTCTGCTCGGCGGGGAGCCTGCTTCCCCCTCTCTCTCTGCCTGCCTCTCTGCCTACTTGTGATCTCTCTGTCAAATAAATAAATAAAATCTTTAAAAAAAATTAGTCTTAAGGAAAATAATTAAAGGCATAGCTATCACCAAATTAGCCACATGCCATAGCTTTTGGCATCCTCACAATTAGGACATTCTTGGACTCAGGGCCCAGAAGGGGGTACTCTTTATAAAATCCTCGTTTGGAACTTAGAATTTAGATTTTCAACAATTGGCAGTAAATGATTAAAGCTTATTTTGAAAATATACCTTTATTCTTCTGATTCAGTATGCAATGACTGTTGAATGAATATGTATTTATGAGTTTGTTAAAAGGCAAAATTCAATTGAGTAAATTTGAAGATATAGTTAACTTTATTTAGCAATTCATGAATCAGGCAACATCCCATTTAGAGAGTGGAAAGGGGCTCCATGGAGCTGTACAAAATGGAAGTCTTTCATAGGCAGATAAAGACAGAAAAAGGAATTTTCTAACAAAGAGTGGATTATTTCAGGCCAGGTTACCTTCCTTTGGGAGAAGGGCAGGGGGTCTATCAGGAAGATTTCCTCACTAGTGCTGATCAAGTAATACCAGATTGATTAACGTTTACATTGCTGGGAGAGGCTGAAAATGCAGTTAGATTAGATATAAAGCCTTGGTTTGCTGACATAGGGCTTAGCACAAGTGACTCCATTTTGAGCCTGTTTTTTTTCTTTTTTTTTTCTTTAACAAATTCTTCCTATATGCCAAGCACTGCTTTAGGCATTAGGGATATAATGGTAAAGAAACAGGCAAAGTTTTATTTGTTTGTTTGAATGAAAAAATTTAAACATGTACAACCCAAGTTACTCCTATCTACCTACTATCCATCTTAAATAATATCAACTCATAGTTGACCTTCTTTTATTAATAACCTACCTTTCTATCCTTCCCCCTATATTATTTTAAAGTAAGTCCAAGATGTCATATTATTTCATCCATAGATATATTGGCATATATCTCTAAAAGAGAAGTATTCTTTTTTAAAAGATTTATTTATTTTGGAGAGAGAGAGAGAGCAAGAGAGACCACAAGCAGGGGGAAGAAGGAGAGGCAGGCTCCTTGCTGATCAGGAAGCCCAGTGAGGGGCTTGATGTGGGGCTTGCTGTGGGGCTGGATCCCAGGACCTTGGGATCATGATCTGAACTGAAAGGCTGACGCTTATCCAACTGAGCCATCCAGGTGCCCCTAACAGAGAAATATTCTTTAACCATGACCATAACCCACCTCAAAAAACCAAAAATTCAACAATCTGGAGCTTACATTCTAACAGGAGAGACAAACAACAAACAAGCAAACAAACATACAATGTTAAGCAGTGCTGATAAAAATAAGGTACATTGGGTGGTCAGAGCAACCCTCTGTGAGGAGGCAACGTTTACTGAGGAAACATGTATAACATGACAGAACAAAGAGGGTGACTGTCTAGAGGAAGTGTTCCTGAGAGGCCCTAGCTAGTCCAAAGTCCTGAGGCAGAGCTCAGCCTTCAAAGAATAGTGAGAAGTCCTGTGAGTCTGGTAGTACTAAGTGGAAGGAAGAGCAGAAGAATATAAATGTCAAGTGGCCAATGGGATCACGATAAAGAAGACTTCAGATCTGAATCTTCTGTATGCCAGGCAGCCATTGAAGGGTTTTGAGCAGGGGGTGACATGACCTGATTTATAATTATAAAGGATCATTCTGGCCGCTGTGTTGAGAGGAGGACATTTGTCACAAGTAAGTATGGAAATGAGAAGACCAACTAGAAAGCTACTGCATAGTCCAGGGGATATTGCTGAGGGTGAGATGGTGATGAATTAGGGTGGTAACAGTGGAGATGTTGAGAAGGGATTCATTTCTAGATAAGAATAAATCTACAGCTAACAGGATTGGCTGACAAGACAATTGTAGGGCACAGTGAGAGAGACCAAAGTCAAGGTTGACTTCAGGGTATTTGGCTCGACCAACTAACTGTCTGCCATTTCCTAAAGTGGGGAATACTGGAAGAAGAGAGAGTTTGGAGATGCATGAAGGCGCTAGACATAACTACGTTTGAGGTTCCTAATAAACATCCAAGCAGAGACATCAGGTAGATAGCCAACTGTAGGGTGCCTGGTTCAGTTGGTTAAGCATCTGCCTTCGGCTCAGGTCATGATCCCGGGGTCCTGGGATCAAGTCCCACGTCAGGCTCCCTGCTCCTTGGGGAGCCTGCTTCTCCTTCTGTCTCTGCTGCTCGCTCTCTCTCTCTCTCTCTCTCTGTCTCTCATGAATAAATAAATAAAAATCTTTTTAAAAAAGATAACTAACTCTAGAGTTTATGAGTGAAATGAGGGCTGGATCTAAATATTTGGGAAATATCAGTGTATAGATGTTTCTGAAGGTCATAGGACTGGATGAGATTACCCAGTCAGGGACATTAGAGAAGAGGAGAGGTTGAGAAGAATAAAGATCCAGCTGAGGAGCCTGTGAAGAGGCCAGTGAGGAAGTGGAAAGCCAGGAAATTGGATGTCCAGGAGACATGTTGCTGTGAGACCAGTAAGACGAAGACTGAAAAATGGCCACAAGATTGGAATATGTGGTGGCTATTGGTCACTTGACAAGAATGGATTCAGTGGAGTGATGGAAATGAGAGCTTAAGTGTAGTGGGTTCAAGCATGAATGAGGTGAAGAAGTAAAAACAAGTGATCAAAGAAGTTGGATGGAAGCTGAAAAGGAATGTAGAGCAAAGGGAAGTTGCTAGGGGTCGGTCTTTCTTTCTTTCTTTCTTTCTTTCTGGGAAGTATTACAGCATGTTTGTTTGCTGATAGGAATAATCCCCTTAAGAGTGAAAAAACTGATGATGCAGAAGAGAGGGGAATAATTGTAGGAGCAAAGTCCCTGAGTAGGTGTTAGTCTGGGAAGCTGATGCACAAGTCAGGAAGATACATAGAACAGGCATAGCACATCCATTTCTATGGGAAAGAAGACAGAAGATGTGGGTGTGCTTCAGGCAGACCGAATGACCGAGTTAGTGGTTGGAGGATATGGAAGTTCTCTTTGCCTTTCTGTTTTCTCCATGAAGCAATAAGCAAGGACATCAACTGGAAGTGAAGATTTGGGGGATGGTACTTGCAGAGAAGAGAATGAAAGTGAGTGAAAGACTCCGTTGACTGCAGGACAGTGGTAAGAATGCCAGGCATTGTTGGGGGGCCTGGTTGAGATCTGTGTTCCATATGAAATGATCTTCAAAGTCAAACATTTGATTGTGTTTTTCTCCTCCATCTCCAGTCCAGCTTCTCTCTAAGCACTGAGGACTACATCTTACTATAATAAATCCACACATCAGTCCATCAGATATTGTTTAATTATTATGCATTAATGTGCATTACCATTCATTCATTCAGTCAGTCAGTCAATCATATTTACTGATTTCACCCACCATTTTTGGTACTGGGGTTACAGCAATGAACAAAATAAATCTTTAATTTCAGGGAACTTATTTTCCATATCCTAAAAGATAAGAGTGTTTATCTTTGGTAAACATAAATCCTCAGTGAAAACCAATTAGGAACTGGAAGTTTCCACACTTAAGTACTCAGCATTTGAATCACCTAAATGCTTAGAAAGAATACCAAGGTCCTGAGACAGATTTGCCCCGGCAAAGGAATTAAGGACATGCAGCTGTCTCAGGGACCTTTATTTCTTTCCCACTAGCGCTGGGCTAGCTCCCTGGAATCCAGCCAAGTGCAGCAGACAGAAGAGTAATCTGCTGGAATTTTTGTCTCTATTGTCAGAGCAAGGATTCATCATTATCTCCAGAAGAGCATGAATTAATTGACCATCATAACAAAACAGGATCTTCTCCATCCAAATTATCAGGACTGCATAAACCCTAGAAGATACAACTTCCTTTGAACTTATGAATATGTCCAAAATCCAAACAGAGCATACACCAAAAAGGGCTTATTATCTAACTACATCTCCTCATTTCATCTTCTTTTCTTTCTGACTTGTTTTGGCTTTTACTTTTTTATTTCTTTCCTCTTTGCTCACTAATTTTCATCTACTTTCCATTTTGAATGAAATAAAGGGTCCCAGAACCACTAGCTCAGGAAACCACTGTTTGACTGTTTGACCATAGGCCAGTGGTCACTATGACTTTAGGAAGAAAGCTGGCTTTAATTGAAACCAGGGTTTCCTCTGACTCTGGTCATGTTGGTGCAAGCAGAAGAATGGAGTGGGAGCATGGACTGTGAGTTTCCTCCAGGAAGAGATTTGGGTCTTCTCTTTGTGATCTCAGACTTCACAGCTCTGTTAGAACAATTGAGTCCCAAAGGGGGAAAAAAAAAAAGAATGAGTAAATTAACTTTGCGCTCTATTCCTCTTTATTAACAGATACTTCTTAGCTGTTGTTTCAAAAAGGGACTATATATGACAGCATGACTATTTTGTTCAATATATATAAGTAGCGTGTTCCTGTGCCATATCTTTCTTTGTGCAGTAGGTGTCAGCCTCATACAGCCTTTCTCTTGGTAAGTCCATATTCATAAGAAAACGACCCTTTTACCCACCCTTTCCTTTGTTGAAATGACCACTTTCTTCCCACCCTAAGTATGCAAATCAACAATAAACAGTCACCCAGATACTGGAAATAGAGCTGTACTAATGCAGTTGGAAAATGGCCAAACTGAGGACTATGTGAAGGGAGTTACAAATTTTGGAGGGGAGGGCAGACTGAGTCCTGTGGGTCTCATTGAACAGATATTAAGTGTTGGTATCAAGATGGCTCTCTAAAAGGCACTGTTATGGGACACCTGGGTGGCTCAGTCGGTTAAGCTGCTGCCTACAGCTCAGGTCAGGATCCTAGGGTCCTGGGATTGAGTCCTGCATTAGGATCCTTGCTCCGCAGGGAGCCTGCTTCTGTCTCTGCCTCTGCCTGCTTTTGCTTTCTCTCTCTCTGACAAATAAATAAATAAAATCTTTGAAAGGCACAGTTTTTAAAAAAAAAGATTTTGTTTATTTATTGGACAGACAGAGATCACAAGTAAGCAGAGAGGCGGGCAGAGAGAGGGGGAAGCAAGCTCCCTGCTGAGCAGAGAGCCCAAATCGGGGCTTGATCCCAAGACCCTGGGATCATGACCTGAGTTGAAGGCAGAGGCTTTAACCCACTGAGCCACCCAGGTGCCCCTAAAAGGCACAGTTATGACACCAACTCAAGAAGATGTGGACATGGCCCTGACCAAAGACTTTCTGTTTCCCTTATGTGAAAAAAGTTTAGCATCAGCAAGTAGCTATATGTCCCAGGAAAATTCTCCATGTGTAAACTATTGGCATCCACTTGCCCAGAAACAGATTGTCTTGTCTTTGACCTCAGGTAAGACACTTCTCCAGGGCTCAGCTTCTTAATCTTCATAATAAGCAAAGTAACTGCCTTGTCTACCTGAAGTATTTAATAAAGAAGAAAAAAAAAAAAACCCTGAGCTATTGGGCATAAAACAGTTTGTAGATTGTGAAGCAGCACTATTTACGTGTAGAAAGTAGAATAAAAGATATAAAGGTAAATGTAGAATAATGAGTAAAAAATAATTCAGTGTTCAAAATTTCAATAAGAAACTTCAGTTAATCATTTCTATAGATTTTTTCCAGCATATTACATCAAGACTTTTGTACTCTCTTGTGTTCAGTGTTAGTCATATAGAATTTTGACATCCCTAGGGTTGTTTTTTTTTAATTAATTAATTAATTAATTTGACAGAGATCACAAGTAGGCAGAGAGGCAGGCAGAGAGAGAGGAAGGGAAGCAGGCTCCCTGCTGAGCAGAGAGCCAGATGTGGGGCTTGATCCCAGGACCCTGGGATCATGACCTGAGCCGAAGGCAGAGGCTTCAACCCACTGAGCCACCCAGGCGCCCCTCCCTAGGGTTTATTTCACAAAAAGGTTCCAACTTGGAGCGAGCCATGTAATATGAATAAATGGTCCTGTTAAAAGAGGGGAAGAGGCTCTAGTACTAAGTATTTTAGTGGTTGCATAGAATGTGTTTGATCCCATAACCTCCTTAACTTCTTTAATCATAAATTCAGTTGACTAAAGCCTGCCATTCTGTGGTCAGTTTGCACATTCATGTTTTATCTCATATTAAGTCTATATCAGTTAAATTAGAAATATATATTGTACTGAAACAACTCATATTTGAGAAGGAGAAAGATTATTTTTTATACTTTAATGTTGAAATTTGGGCAGAAATCTTCAAATTGCATTGTTTAAAAATGAATCCATCAAATTTTTCCTCAATGCTTTGTCCTTCAGGAAAGGCCAGAGGCAACTCAAAATTGCCATGACTCATCCCCTCCTGTGGAGTTTTGTGCTATATATTTCCTCACTTTCCACAATTTTCTGGATCTTTATTAAAAATCCTATTTATTTATTTATTTGTTTATTTATTTTGCTGAGGCTTTCAATTTGCTGTATCTTGAAGAAAAAGTTGAACTCCCAACCTTTGAAACTTCTTAATACTTGCTGAGTGGTTAAGGGGCAAAGTGGAAATACTGTGGACTGGACTTTATCTTATTTAGAAAGTCTTTGCTACAATAGCTCAACTATCCCTCTTTTTTTTTTTTTTTAAAGATTTTATTTATTTATTTGACAGAGATCACAAGTAGGCAGAGAGGCAGGCAGAGAGAGAGGTGGAGGCAGGCTCCGCAGAGAGCCCAATGCGGGGCTCTATCCCAGGACCCTGGGATCATGACCTGAGCTCAAGGCAGAGGCTTAACCCACTGAGCCACCCAGGCGCCCCTCAACTATCCCTCTTTTAAGCAATTAAGTATTTTCCTTAAAATCTGAAGTCTTTGGAACATTTTCCAAAAAGTGAGGCCAAATTTCTGTACTTACTTGTCAGCTTTATTTTTTAGACCCACTTTAAAATCAAATGCTTTTGCACAATTTATTTAATACAGATCCAAAACAATTTTATTTTAGATTTATAGTATGGCCTGCTATATTGCTTCTTGCTGTTTTTCAATGTACTTTACAAATACAATATTGTTGCTGTTGCCATAAGGCAGCAGTTCCTGGGTGAAATTCTTCAGGGAATCCAAGACACAATATCAATATGGTAATAAGTTGGCCATCTCTTTTTTTTTTTTTTAAATAAGATTTTATTTCTTTATTTGACAGAGAGAGAGGGAACACAAGCAGGGGGAGCAGGAAAGGGAGAAGCAGGCTTCCCGCTGAGCAGGGAGCCCCATGTCACTTGATCCTAGGACCCTGGGATCATGACCTGAGCCGCAGGTAGACGCTTAACGACTGAGCCACCCAGGTGCCCCTAGTTGGCCATCTCTTAACATCAACAATCTGCTTTATGATCAGAAAGGTGCTAAAAGCTCCCCACTCCTTGCCTGGGCTATCTCTCAAATAATTTATCGATGCAAAAAGTATTAGAAGCTATGAAAGGTTCCATTCTATCAGATTTTGTGTCATTCTTTCCTGGGTCTAAGATGGGAGTCATTTTTGTCCTGTCTTAGCTTACACTAAATAAGAGATGTGAACAGTAAGTCTACCACCTCTTTTGGTGGTTCTGTTTCACTTATGCCCTTCACAGCTCACAATTACACTAAATGAACCTCTTTTCCATTATTCTTAATTCTTTGCATTCCCCTCCCCCAGCCGTGCATTTCCTACTTTCAGAAACTTGAAAAAAGGTCCTTACAACCTTCTCTCCTGTATCCTCAAATGATCCGGACATAAATATTTTAGCACAGTTGCCAGTGTATTTCTGATGGCATTAAAGTGTCTGCACAACCGGTCCCTTATTTATAAAGCTCGCAAATGCTGTATGACCTGTAATGCTATACCAGCTAACGAACTCTCCCAGAACAGTTGACATGGAAGGATTTTACTTCCACTTCTCACAAGGAGAAAGATGGAGAATGAGAGACGATTACAAGGCAGAATATTTTAATCCATTTTCTCGGTGATCTTTGGGGGCTGTGTGCTAATATTTAAATTGAAGAGGAGGGAGGAGACAGACTGAGGATGGAGAGACCGAAGAGGTGGGGGCGGAGCTAGCTCAGCACATAAAACCCCATGCTAAAAGGGAAGCACAATCGTGTGTGCCAGAGTCACTCTCCCATAACCTAGAGAGATGGGGCAGTCTGTGCTGTGAGGACTGACGGAGCTCAGAAGAAAGAAAACAAGGACAGAAAAACAAACGAGACAGAAGAGGACATCTGGAAAAAGCGGAAGGCAGAAGACAGGGAGGGGGAAACAAACCCGCAGCAGGTGGAAACAAGATCTAGAGCAAACCGGTCTGGTCCACAGTTGTTTTTCTGGAAGAGAAGAAAGTACCGGAGGATTGCCTGTTTTTCCTTCAGTTAATGAAAACTCTTATCTTCATCAAAAAGAAAAGGCTAAGGGGAGGTAAAGACAATCTTTGTTTTCTTAGGGGCAGAGCTGAGTGAAACCCAGACTATCTTTGAAGAGTCTAAAATAAGCCACTGCCTGGTACACATTGCAGAACCATCCTGGTCTCTGAAGATCTACATTCCCTTCAGGAAAATTCCAGCCAGAGTAGCTGGTACAGTTCTATTTTTATATTTAAATATTTATGTCTCTTCCCTCCCCCCTTTTAACAGTCCTTTCCTTGTTCTAAGCACGAGTGACAAGAAAGTGTCAATACGGAATAGGAATATTTTCAGTTTTCTCTTTATCTGCCTGAGTCTTTTTTAAGAGCGGTAGGAGTGGTCCCTGTTTCAGAAAAAGACGTTTCAATTTGAAAGACAGTCTCTTAAAATATATTTACACCCACACTTATTCAAAAAGAGAGATACCTTTCGGAGGTGGAAATCCTAGGAGAAAGATGGAAAAAGGAGCCAGGCACCGAAACAACACTGAAAAGAACCACCCAGGTGGAAGCGAGTCGGAGGCCAGCCCTGAGTCTGGTTCCGGAGGAGGCGGAGTAGCCCTGAAGAAAGAGATTGGATTGGTCAGTGCTTGTGGTATCATTGTAGGTGAGTCCAATTACTTTTCCCACCCACCACTCCTTCCCTTCTCTGGTGGTCCTCTTGTGGAAGCTTAGCTCCTCGAAAGTGCTATTTTTGCTTCCTACTCCCCAAGAAAAGAATTGTCGTTCACCTGTGCTGTAACCCATCCCCCACTGGTCAAGTCTGAGGGGTCTAGGAAGCTGTGTATGTCATCCATCTCTTCCTTCAAACCAGTATTTGAAGGACAAACTTGGAACGGAGCAAATAGGTCTCACACACCTGGCTGATGGTCAGCATTGCCTGGAAGCTTGTTGAAAATATAGGTCTCTTGGCTTCACACTTGAAGGCTCTGATCCCGTTGGCTTAACGGTGGGGCTAGAGAACCTGAATTTCTAACAAGCTTTCATGCAGCCATCTCTTTAACAGGCTGGGGACAGGCTTTTGAGACCTACTTAGTTTAGTAGATATTGTGTTGTTTTAAGTCCTGAGAAACTGTGGGCCTTGGGGATGTGTAATAACAAAAATAGCTATGACAGCAGTGATAATGCCTTGCCCTTCTGTAGCTTTTTCATCTTATGCAGCAGTCTCGCTTTGTAAAGTAAATGCGACAGCGCTGTTATTCCCATTTCACAGATGAGGAAATAAATCATGGAAGAAAAGGAGAAATGAGATGGATCATGCCTCTCCCTAAACATAGAATTTGCAGTTTCTCTGGTTGCCTAGCAAGTCCGCCCATCTCTTAACATTTATGGAAGACCTTTTGAGGTTCTCAAAGGGAAATAGGAGTAACTAGAATGACTAGAATGTGGAGTCAAGGAGAAATTGATGGGTAAAATGTGTCCAAGCCAGAAGACTTCGAAGCTCGGGGGCCCAAGTGTACCTGAGAGAGCCAGTGCAGGACACTCCAACCCCCTAACAGCAGTCTGATGGGCAGAGGGTCCCAAATATGGTTCTATCTCTAAACAACACACCTTCCTCTTTCCAGAGAAGCCCTGGAGATGGATGGGCAATGGCTCATTACTGTCCTTACTTCAGAGGGTGAGCGTTTCTTCTGCTGTTTTTGGTAGAGGGCTTTACCCTCTTCCCAGAGAAAGGGACATGGGATGATCAGGACAGCTATGTTTGTGTCATCTCTCCAAAGTTCCTTTTGAGGGCTTATTGTGTCCTGCTGCCCTCAAGTCAGTGTCTCTGGATGACCCCATGTTATATGCAGCAGCACAGAGGCATTTTGGCACCTAAGCGATAGTGACACTGGAGAGCACCCTTGAAATCAAATAAAATCAGTACAGTATTCAGATAATCCTCTTCACCTCTACACCCAGACTTCAGTGATCAGGTTATCTCCACTCTGTTTTCAAAATGGAATCTCGTTTTATCTAATTCTCTGACTCTGGGAAATTTTCCTGGCATCTACAATTATAAGAAAGGTAATGTTATTTTTAAAATTACAGTCATGATCTGAATCCTATTACCTTTTCTTTGCTTTTCCTTTATCTCAACTGCTCTAAAAAAATGAGATCAGCAAAGTATTCAATATGTACAGCACATGCCAATTTAAGGTCTATAAACAGCCCAGAGCCTGTTACCTCTTTCACCAGTTTGACTGATAGGATTAAGCATTTTCCTCCCTTTGGGAAGGTTCTGATTCATACACAAATGTGCACACCCACATGCACACAAGCACAATCAAACCTCCTTCCTGCCTCGGCCTTGGTCACCCATCCTGTGTATGTGCAGGTATTCAAGGGTAGAGGATATTTTCCTATATACTGAGGTTGTTCTTGTCTCTCCCTTCAACAGTGTAATAAATGTTGAAAAAAATCTCAGATGGGTGAATGTTACTACTGATTTGTCCATAACCTTGTGGACCGCACTTCAGTGTGAGAATGGTCCCAATATTCCCATTGACATTACAGTGATAAGAATAATAACTCTGTGGTGAAGAAAGATCCCATATAGGTGATTTCAGAGAAATCAGGATGTTTTTCCAAAGTGTGAGAATCTTTGTAGAGTTAATGGGCACTATTCCAACTCCATTTAAGCTAGGGTAAGATACAGTTTTCCCCTTTAGGATGATATGGGGGCAAAATCCTTTCTGCTTCTCCTCCTGCGTGGCTGTTGAATTTCAAATGTGCTAAGCAGCTGCCCTGTCCTCTTCTAGAGGGGTTTCTATGATAGTGATTTAAGCCTTTTCAAGAATGATAGTGATTTAAGCCTTTTCAAGACCAAAGGCAAAAATAGAAATAGCATTTTCCATGCAGAATTCAGTGATCTTCCAACACTGTGGAAGAGAGAAAATTAAAAGGCAAAACGAGAAAGGAAATTTCCTAAGTGGATCAGGTGATGCTGTATGGGAAAGTAGCTCACTTGCCCCAAATCCATCTATCTCATACCCAATTGACTTAGAGGGATAAGTTAAACTATGTGTTTTGTACAAGCTCATAAAATTTCATTGACAGTCATCCTTGATGATCTAAATAAGGAATAACAGGGGGAGTGAGTGGGGGGGGGATAATAAAATAAATAAATAAATAAGGAATAACAGAATGGCAGGTGTTATAGAAATATAGAATGAACTAATAGAAACCCATGCCCTAGAGTTACTTATAATATGATTGGGGAGATGAGATTCGTATGCATTAAACAAAAAAACATTAAAAACTAATGATATAGTTGAGTTATGTAGGAGTTGAATGAGGACAAAATTAGATGAATGGTGGGAAACACAAAGAGTGAGAAGTTCTCACCCAGCACTAGATTAAGAAATATCTTAAAGGATATGGAAAAAGATAGAATAGAGAAGGTGATTCTGGGAGATTTCACAGGTAAAAAGAGTAACAACTAAACAGTTATTTCCTTGAGGAAAAAAAAATGTATCTTCTACATCTTTGAATCTTTGGTACTTAGTCTGACATGGAACAATAACTCAAATGATTGTTGTATTTAGTTGGCTCTTGAAAAAAAACCTGAATATGTTATAAGAAGTGTTTATCTGAAGGACTGTTGGGAACCTGGCTTGAAAAATCTTTGAGAAAGAAATAATTTCATCAAGCCAAAAAATCAATTAGTTTGGGCCATTTTAATTTTGTTTTTTTTTTTTAAGTAAGCTCCACACTCAGTGTGGGGCTCGAACTCACAATCCTGAGATCAAGAGTTGCATGCTCCACTGACTGAGCTGGCCAGACACTCCCGGCCATTTTAATTTTTTAACATCACCTTTGCCCTAATCTAACGAGACTATTGCTCTTCATGTACTTGGCTAAGGAAATCTGTTGGCAACAGATGAACTTAGATTTTACCATGAATGTGTGGTCCCTGCAAAATCTAAAGAGAGTGTGATGGAGAAGCAAACATTTTTTTAAAAATATTTTATTTATTTATTTGAGAGAGAAAGCACGAACAGGGAAGAGGGGCAGAGGGAGAGGAGGAAGCAGGCTCCCAGCTGAGCAGGGAGCCCGACGCGGGTCGGGGGAGAGGGTGACTCAATCCCAGGACTGTGGGATCATGACCTGAGCCAAAGGCAGATGCTTAATGGACTACGCCACCCTAGTGCCCCATGGAGCAGCTATCATTATTTTTTTTAAGATTTTATTTTTTAAACATCTCTCTACCCAGCGTGGAGCTCGAACCTACAACCTTGAGATCAAGAGTTGCATGCTCCATGGACTAAACCAGCCAGGTGCCCCAAAGCTATCATTATTAAGCACTTATTTATAGGCCAGAAACTTGTGCAATTACCCAACATCAGTATCCCATTTATGTCTCACAATACCCTTCTTGGGGGGCACTTATTACCCTTTTTCCAGGTAAGGAAATAGAGGCTCAGAAGGATAAGCAACCTGTTGAAGTTCACACAGCTAAAAAGTATTGAAGGCAAGATTCAAACCTAGAGCTTATCTGAATCCTGAACTCCGCTTTTAAGCATTCTTCTCTACTATTTCTATTTTTATATCCTAAAGGGATGCTTTCCTTTAGACCCTGGGCAGAGGTCCTTATTTGTTTTTACAGATAAAGCAATTAGTGGTGTGTTCCCAGAAAAGAAGTGCCCCAGTATAAAGGGGAGCTGAGCAATCAGCTCAGCTGATTGGGAGCAAAAGGTAACATTCCTGGTACAATTGCAGTAAGACTTGGGGGGCAGCCTGAGGTTGGCTCAGCTACTACAGGATCTGGTCAGCACAGACCATGCTCCTATTAACTCTCCCAGATGCACACCTTTCCTCTATGGACCAGAGTTTTCCCCAGCCATGATAGAGGTACCCACAGAGTTCCTGGCTGTTTAGGTCACTTTATGCCATTTACATATGTAGGTACATACCCAGAATCTAGGTCTGGAAGCACCAGGCCAGCTGAAGAGCCTAAAAAAAAAAAATATTCATAGTATGTCAGACCATTTTGTTTTTAGCACATGTATATTTATGAATGGACTTGGTATACTTGCTGTAAAACAAAACTGAATGCAGGTCTAGCTATTAAACCACTCTTTCCCACTAACAAGATTTTTTTTTTTTTTAATAGTGTTTAGCGGAGTGCCTGGCTGGCTCAGTGGGTGGAGTATATGATTCTTGATCTCAAGGTTGTGGGTTCAGGCCCCATTAGGTATAAAGATTCCTTAAAAATAAAATCTTAAAAAATAAAAATTAAAAAAAAAAAAAAACGGTACTTAGAGCTCTTACTAAATGCCTGTTCCTGTGCTATGAACTTTTAATGTATATTACCCTATTTAATCCTGACCACGATTCCCTGAAAGCAAGTATCATAATTATCTCTATTTTTAAACATGGGAAATTGAGTCACAGATCTGGTAGGTAATTTGCCCATGGTCACAACTGATTACTGAGATGGCCTACTCCAGAGCCAAAGCTCTTAGCCACCATAAGGGAAAGGAATAAAGCCAGTGTGCATTGTGTGGTGGAGCAATGGGCCATGGAGGACCATAACCCTGACATCGAAGTCAGGAAAGACCATAGATGTCTGATACTGAAAAGGTTGGGGGAAATCCTTTTTTTTTTTTTTAAGAGTTTATTTATTTATTTGACACACAGAAAGAGAGAGCACAAGCAGGGGGAGTGGCAGGTGGAGGGACAGGAAGAAGCAGACTCCCCGCAGAGTAGGGAGCCCAGTGCTGAGGGCCTCCATCCCAGGACCCTGGGATCATGACCTGAGCCAAAGGCAGAAGCTTAACTACTGAGCTGCCCAGGCGCCCCTGACTTTTTTTTTTTTTTTTTTTAAAGGGGATTTGTCAACAAAGAAGTATAGCTATCTGTATGACCATACTACAATGGCACTGGGGTGATTTGGAAATTTTTCAAGTCCAAAAGATTTTCAGACCCATGCATTTTCCACCACTTCAGAAGATTTTACATTTTAGTCTCTAATATGATGTTTATTAGCTTTCTAATCCCTAAAATGCCTATTGGATGTTAACCAGAGGGATGGAATGTGACAATTGCTTCTTGAGTTTGTACTTCAACTTTAAAAAAAAAAAAAACACAGAGGGATTAGGATTTGGTTCATTCAAGATAAAAACATGTTTAAAACTCATTGTTCTCAGAGAAAACTCGAGACAGAAGCCAAGTAGGAGGCTTGTCAAAACAAACACATCTTGGTGAATAGAGAAAGGCTATACCCAGCAGCTTAATCTTAAAAATAAGTAGCTGCCATTTGTTGAGCACCATGATGCACTGACAATAGTACCTGATCAGTGCTTTCTAAATATTTTCTCCTAATTTCATTTCATTAGTACAGTCATAGACAGGAAGGGTTTGAATGAATAAGTGGGCAATGACAGAGCCAGAATTCCCTTCAGGTCATTGAACTCTGAAGCCACTGGGCTTAACCAAAATGCTCCGCAGCATGTAACTCCGGGCAGCTGGGGACAGGGATCCTGTTGCATGCTTCCTGCCTCCAGGAACCGCAGAGCTCAAGGAGCAATCTGGTTGAGCCTGCTACTGGCAGGGCTATAATACATTCTCCCATAGAGCAGAGTTCTGCAGATTGAGTGCCTAGGAGATTCTTGGGGTTGGGGGAAAACAGTAGGAACCAAGCAAGGAAAGAGTTGTGTCTAAGAAATGGAACCAAATAGCTCATTTTATTTAGGAAAAACAACAACAAAAATACCCTGTACACAGATCAAATGACTTCTTGGAGAGGCTGGCACCATATATATGGCTTTTCTGAATTAAACCAGCTTATTAAAGTGGCGTGGAGGTATGGGGCATACAGATTGGGGTTTCTCAAGTTGCCTGGCTACCAAGGTTTTCTGCTTTCCTCTGAGGGTTAATCCAGCATCACAGCTACCTATAAAGAAATACGTCAGGAATTTTTGCCATTGCTCCTATTTTGTTGTTGTTAATGTTTGGGGTGATGATGTAGGGGTGTCAAAAAAGCAGGCATGAGCAACAAATCCAATAATATATTCTGAACCACCAAAAACAACAACCATTCAGGAGCTTGGGGACTAGGAACTGTTCCCTTCCAATTTTTAACTCCTGGCTGAGCACACAGGGCAAGAAAGACTATGCCTTGTGCCCCTCCCAGAACATGCCCACAAAGCAGGCTCCCCAAGTCCCTTCTCCCAGGAAATCTGGAAATGGCAAACTGCAGGCTTCTCCTTGGGATGGAGGTAGGAGCTGCTGATCACAGGATTTGAACCTAGTCTATATTTTAACATTCAACAAACACTTAGCACATTATACGCTACGTCCTGTGCTGAGCACTGGTGAATTTTGTTTCTAAGAAGCAAAAAGTATCCCTCAGACCTATTTCAAGCTATTTTATTTACAGAATGAATGAAATTTGAGCTGAAAAGCTTTATCGATTATATCTCATCCCTCATCCTTTGTCACAGTCACGAGTATTCCCATTGGTTTGCTCCCTACTTTAAATAACCTTAGCATGAGCAGTGACGTCACTTCTGGTACGAGGGTTTCACAATATGCCAGAAGGTGGTCCAGGCAACTTCACACTGCTTCACGTTGTGACAATGGATTACCCAGAGAGAATACTCTTGCTGCAGAATGATCAATGTACTTTTCTCATCTGTAGATAGATTTTAAAGATCTATGAAATGCATAAATGCTATCGCTGGTTCTTTAGGGTACGGTTCTGCATATTTAGTAAGCAGCTGATACAGGCGGGTCCGGTTGCCTTAGGGATAAGGTGGCTTTTGTTAAGCAGGCTCTGATGCTGGAGTAGAGGGCATATAATGAATTTTTCTACGATTTGTATCAGCGTGTCGCTGAAAGGGAGGAAGCATCGGTAATGTACAGAAGAGGAGGGGCTCAGGAGATAGTCTTAAGTTTGCAAACTGCTTGCCCATTTATACGCTTTGTAATCTGCAACAAGTCAGTTATCAGTTTACTTACCTGTAAGTGGAAGTTTCTTGTGGAGTATTAAAGTACAGCTGGTCTCCCCTGGTATACATTTAATAAATTTTAGTTTCTTTCTCTCCTTGAGCTCCTCCTCCTCCATCACCCTTACTTCCCTCCCACCTCCAATTTCCTGACACATACCCAGTAATTCTGGTTCAGAAATTTAGATTGGACTGATCAGGCAGATGAGAAGAACTGGCCAGTTCAGACCAAGCCTGACCTGTTTATCAACCAGCCAAGGCTTTCCCCTTCCTCGCTGCTGATTTGAGTCTTCTTACACATCAGCATCCGTCTTGTACTTCCCCTCTTCCAGGAAGCTTGTTGTGAGCGGCCCACGCCAGTGACCTTTCCTTCTTGATATCTTGTCATATAGCACAGTTGTTGTCAGCTCCGTGTCCACTTACGTGTCGTCACTTCACACAATTCCTTGAGGGCAGGGACTGAGTCTTACTCATTTTCACATCCCTGAGTATTCAGCCTGGCACGTGGCAAATGCTTAGGAAGTATTTGTTGAATGATAGCAGTCAGTTAAAAACAAATCATCCATTGGAGATGTTTGACAATGTGAATATATTTAATGCTACTGCACTGTATATTTAAAAATGGTTAAGATGGTAAATTTAATGTTATATGATTTTTACCACAATAAAAAATTTTCTTGGCCTAAAAATCAGTTATTCTCCAGTTGTCTAGGTGGCTCAGTTGCTTAAGTGTCCAACTCTTGATTTCAGCTCAGGTCATGATCTCAGGGTTGTGGGATAGAGCCCTATATCACATCAGGCTCAGTACTCAGCAGGGAGTCTGCTTGAGATTCTCTCCCTCCTCTTCTTTCTGTGCCCCTCCCTCCACTCATGCTTTCTCTCTCTCTCCCTAAAATAAACAAATATTGGCTGGGTTATGGACATTGGGGAGGGTATGTGCTATGGTGAGTGCTATGAATTGTGTAAGACTTATGATTCACAGACCTGTACCCCTGAAGCAAATAATACATTGTACATTAATAAAAAAAATACAATGAACAAATCTTTTTTTTTTTTTTTTTTTAAGATTTTATTTATTTATTTGACAGAGAGATCACAAGTAGGCAGAGAGGCAGGCAGAGAGAGAGAGGAGGAAGCAGGCTTCCTGCTGAGCAGAGAGCCCGATGCGGGGCTCGATCCCAGGACTCTGAGATCATGACCTGAGCCGAAGGCAGCGGCTTAACCCACTGAGCCACCCAGGCGCCCCCAATGAACAAATCTTTTAAATCTTTTATTTATTTATTTGTCAGAGAGAGAGAGAGAGAGAGAGCACACAAGCAGGAAGAGCAGCAGGCAGAGGGAGAAGCAGGCTCCCCGTTGAGCTGGGAGCCCAAAGCAGGACTCGATCCCAGAACCCTGGGATCATGCTGAGCCAAAGACAAATGCTTAAATAACTGAGCCACCCAGGTGCCCCTAAACAAATCTTTTTAAAAATGAGTTAGTCTTGGGGCGCCTGGGTGGTTCAGTTGCTTAAGTGTCTGCCTTCAGTTCTGGTCATGATCCCAGGGTCTTAGAATCAAGTCCCACATGGGCTCCTTGCCTGGCAGGGAGCCTGCTTCTCCCTCTGCCTGCTGCTCCCCCTGGTTGGGCACTCTCTCACACAAATAAATAAATAAAATCTTTTCAAAAAAATCATCCAAGTTCTAATCTAAAAGGAACTTTAGTGCTCGCTTCGGCAGCACATATACTAAAAGGAACTTTAGGAATGAACCAGATGATGACAGTGAGGCTTGAGGTTAGAACAGTGTTTCTGAACGTCAGTGCTGTTAACCTATGGGCCAGATACTTTGTTGTTGTGGGGAGCTGTGACGTGTATCCAAGGATGTTTAGCAGCAGCCCTGGCCTCCACTAGATGCCAGTGGAACCCCCTCCCCCCAATTGTAACAATCAAGACTGTCTCCAGTCATTGCCAACTGTCCCCTGGGGCTGGGGGAAATGGTACAAAATTGCCCCTGGATGAGAACCACTGAGATAGATAAAACCTGTCTCTGCTGGTGCCTGGTTCCCCAACAAGACAGGGGAATGCTGGAGGCCAGAATTGAATCTTTAATGGGCATATGTGAGGGCTCAGCACTCGTAGCCCCTCAGGCCAGGATGCGTGCCTTTCAGAGGCTGGTGGGTGGAGGTTGGCTCCCTCTATGTCATTAAAAGTCCATGTGTGAACAAGTGCTTCCCAATTACCTTTTAAAGCAAGCATGTACAGAGTGGGTGCTCAGTAAATACTTTTTAAGATGCAATTACCTGCTGGCCACCCACCTGTGGCATCTAAAAATTATACCTAGACAAGCAGACAAATGACTCAGAGAATGCTTCATGGTCCTGGCTCTGCAGTGCTGTTTGGGAGCCAAGCCTCCAAAGCAAGTCCGTTGGATTCTTCTAGAGATGGATTCTATTCTTACTGCTATAAATTCTACCAATTCCTTATATTTGCTAGTATTTCACAGATTACAAAGTGCTCCCACACGTATTCCGCCCTTGATCCCCATAACAAATCCATTAGATTGTCAGGACAGGAACAATCATTCCATTCAGGAGGTGAAGGAAGGGACTTTCAGAGAAATTCAGGTCACACGGCTTGTGGGTGGCAAAGCAAGGAATCAGTGGCTCCCCCATCTCTGAGCCTTAGTGCCCTCCTCACTTTTCAGTAAGGGATCCAAAACAGTGGGAGTCCTGCAGCACCTTCCACATCTCTATTCTGCTCAGAATGGCAGCTCCAAAAGGCATGTATCAAAGTCTTACCTGCTGTCACTCTGATGTAGCAATTTGTACGGTCCTGATGGGAAAGTGTCCGCAGGGTGAGCTTCCTGCCATGAGGATCAAAGCCCCCAACATACCAGACTCTGCTTCCATCTTCCCCCCGTCCTGAAAATCCAGAGATCTTCTCAGCCACTTTAAGGAAGAAACATAAAGAAAGTTCACCTTAGGGGCACCGGGGTGGCTCAGCTGGTTAAGCGTCTGCCTTCGGCACAGGTCATGATCCCGGGGTCCTGGGATCGAGTCCCACATCAGGCTCCCTGGTCAGTGAGGAGTCTGTTTATCTTTCTCCCTCTGCCCCTACCCCTCCCTGCTCATGCTCTCTCTCTCTCTCAAATAAAATAGATAAAATCTTAAAAAGGAAACAAAAAGAAAAGAAAAGAAAAGAAAGAAAGTTCACCTTGGCTTTCTCTGAACATTATGGAAATGGACAGAACCTCCAAGCCATAGGAGGAGCTCTGACTAGACTCTAAGACTAGCATGAGTTATTAAGGAAGGCCAAAACCTTTTGTATCTGAGGGTCTCTTGGGCATTAGAAGTCTGTAAATCCATGCCCTAGGAAATTCTTTGATGCCTGCAGCATTCTAGTGTGGACAGGCCTGGATGTGAGTAAAGCCTTAATAGGAGTCACATGGGTATTGGCCCACAAGTGGGGAAGTCAGTGGTTATTCATGGCAAACATGGATTTTCTTAATTCCAACATTTCTCTAGTGAAGACTTGCCCACAGATACAACTTGGCCTCTTTTTTAATGGAGTGGTTTGCTTAGCTTTTCTTTGACAGAAGAAGCCAAGCTGGGCCTCATTGTCCAGGCATCCTAGGACCTCTTTTGACCAAAGAAGATCTATGTGATAACATGATTATTTTACTAATTGGGGTGGATGAAAGGGAGGATTGAAACCTCGGCTATACTAGATGGATGGGCATCTCATTCTTGAATGGTTTTATAGACAAGGAGTCTAAAAGTAAAACAATGGAGAAACACATCTCCACAGTAATCAACTTTCTTCCAGCCTCTCAGGAAAGCTTCATAGTCAAAATAGAAAAGACATTTCCCACTTCTCCTTTTTCAGAGCCACTCCAGAAAAACCTCATTTGGACAGGGTCCAAGTGTAAAAGTCCTATTATGCAATTTCTAGAGGAGAGGCCATGTGGAGTAGTGGAGGAAACCCAGGCTGGAAGTCCAAGGCCTTGGCCTCTAGTCCAGGCCTTGCTGCCTATGCTTTGTGAGACTTTGGTCAAGTCTCCTCTCCTCTCTAAAACTCAGTCTTAGCAAAAGTAAATAGGAATGATGATATCCACCCTGTGCACCTAGGAAAGTAGTTCCAAAAATCAAATAAAGTAACAAATGAGAACACTTTGTAAATCACCATCGAACATGGTGCGGTAGAAGAAAGGAATCGGATATGTGTTCCAGTATCTTAATAAGCATCTTCTCATAATAAGCATCATCTTGGTAAAACTGACTATTCCCTGGGAAAAGCTTGAGGCTACGATAGAAGATTTAGGTTCTAATCCAGTTACTACTAACTTACTCTGTGGTTTAGGAAAATAACAACTTCTTTGTATCTCAGTTTCTTCATCCATAAAATAGGGATGGTAATACCTCCCTCATTTTTTCCCATTTGGAAAATTGAAGTAATAGTTGCCCTATTTTCCTCCCCTATAAATTGGAGATGGTAGGGGCACCTGGATGGCTCAGTCGGTTACGCGTCTGACTTTGGCTCAAGTCATGATTTCAGGGTCCTGAGATCAAGCCTTGCTTTGGGCTCCCTGCTCCCCAGGGAATCTGTTTGTCCCGCTGCTCCTCCCTACCTACCCCCTGCTCATATTCTCTCTCTCTCTCTCTCTCTCTCAAATAGATTAAAACTTTAAAAAAATTGGAGATGGTAATAATAGCCGGATCACCCTTCAGCAGTGAAATAAGTAGGTTGCTTTATTCACTGGCTTGCAATACACACTTGACATACTTCACAGTATTTGGAGATTCCAAAGAAACACATATAGTGCTCTGTGGAGCTAAGTTCTAGATGGAAGTCTGACACCATTCAGTAAACATATATGGAGTGTCTACTGTGTGACACTTTATAGGTGAAGGGAAATCATAGAGTCCCTGCTGTCATGAGTCTTATAGTCCAGTGGGAGAGAGAAATATTAATCAAATAATCACACTAAGATTGTATATAGTAGGCATTACTTTTGAGTAAATGTAATGTGAATGTTCTTTCAGCTATGTCTGACATTCTTCCCCCTCCAGAAGCTCCAGAGGCTGCTCAGGTGGAGGAAATGTTATTTGATTCTGGTTTTCTAGGTAGCAGTTTCCTAGAATCAAAGAGAGACATTCCTATCCTTCCTGTTCTCTAGCACTCCGTTTTGGCTATAGCATAATTCCCCCCCCCCTTTTTTTTTTAAAGTTTTTATCTTTGTAATTTTAATTTGGCCGAAATTAAGATTGTAGGGCAAGGGGCAGAATTCAATTTTTGTAAAATGAAGATTCTTGTCCTAATGTCAACTTATTACAAACCTCACCATCACTCCAACAGCCCCATGGAAGGACATATCTAGAATAAGGGGAGGCAGGAAGTGATCAGACCGTGTAAATGGCTGTTGGTGTTGCACATCCCATCTTCCAGTGGCTGCCTCCATCTGGAATGAGGAAAGAAGCACACACTCTGGAAATGCCAGAACAAAAGCTGGAGAACAGAAGTGCTTCCTGAGCCCCACTGTGGTATTTGTTTTCTGAGAATCCTTAGTGGAACATTGACACTTCATTCCTGAGAAGACAGGATCTCTTCAATAACATTCACCACTACTTCCTCCCTGTGACAGCCATTCCTGGCTCTGAGAAACACCTACCTCTTCCCCCATCACCTCCCTTTTCAGTATCTTGCAGACCAAAGTCAAACCTTGTTTTTCTCCTGTATTGATTGTTTTTCTAACCCCTTGAACTAGTTTTATAATCTAGGTGTGTTACTCTCTTCATGGCTGCCTTTGAAGTGCCCTACAAATTACTCTTCTGGTAAATTCCTGCTAGACAAGGAGTTTGCTATCACCTTTGCCCTGTTAGCAACTCCGTCTCCAGTTCTCAGCTTCTGGCACTTGGTATCTTCCAGAGGGCAGCAGCACATTTCGCTTGGCAGATTAAGGGTCACCTGCCAGGGTAACTGTGTCCTGAGTCCTGGCACACTATTAGAAGGCCTCCAAGTCTCCACTAGCCCAGTCTTCATGCAAAGCACACTTGGAGACTGGTGGAGGAGAGGGGGCACTGAAAGGTATCTCTTGTTCCTATCATAGGACTTAAAATAAATGTATGAGAAAATGAAAAGCCTTTAAGAACCTGTGGAGCCCAGAATCTCATTTTTCTATCTCTCTTTGCCTCATGTTTAGATCACAAAGTTGAACATGAGGTATTGTTTCTTCTTTTAGCGTCATCTCTATATGTGGCCCAGTTCCGTTGGGTTGGACTATCTGCAGAGAAGGAAGGCAAGTTTGAGGGATGCCTGGGTGGCTCAGTCGGTTAAGCCACTGCCTTCAGCTCAGGTCATGAGCCCAGAGTCCTGGGATTGAGGCCCGCATCAGGCTCTTTGCTTGGCAGGGAGCCCACTTCTCTCTCTTCCTCTGCCTGCCACTTTACCTGCTTGTGTGCACATTCTCTCTCTCTCTCTCTGACAAATAAATAAATAAATGAATGAATGAATAAATAAATAACATCTTAAAAAAGAAGAAGAAAGGCAAGTTTGAGACAAATGTGCTTCCCTTCCAGCTGCATCTAGCTGCAGATCCTATATGTCCATCTCACAGTTACTGCTCTTCCACCTGCCTAGACCCCTTCCCTTTCCCATTCATCTCACACTACAGTTTTTTAGTGTGAAAAGCTATCCCAGTGGAATAAAATGTATTGCTTTTAGAAAGTGAGTATTCTCTTCTTGTCCCCTTTGACTGAAATAACTGATGCACGGCCTGGGATTAAAAACTGAATTTTTATTTAGAAGCGAAAAGTTTCAGGACTGGATTGAGGTTGAGTTATGTTTGAGATCTGAAAGTCATTTTTGCAAGTTGAGTGTAAAATCCTATACTCTGCATCTTGCTCAGCCCAGATCTGAACCCCTTAAGAGAAGTGGTAGGAATATGAGATGTCCTCAGAACACTGTCAAACCAAGCTGGCCTCATAATACTCCTGTTCTCCATTTCTGCCTGGATCCACTTGGTCTCTGCTTCTTCCTTCAGACTTTCAGTAGTACAGCTGGGTGGGGCTCAGAGAGAGAGTTTTCAAAGCACTTGTGCAGTGCACCCTGATCACCACCTTGAATCACAAGAAGTAGAGGGAAGCTTGGGAAGAAATTGTCAGGAGCTGCTCCCACCCTCTTACTCCTCCCCTACCCAGCACACGCATCCCAAAAGCCAACCATTCAGTCTTTGCTGCCAGCCTCATCTCTCAGGAGAAAGTCAGCCCCTTGCACACAGAAGCAGAAATAGATTAGTGGAAAGCGCACTGGATTAAGCATCAGGAGACCAACTTCTAGATCCAATTTTACCCATCAGTAGCCGTGGAATTTGGAAAAGGCAATTAACCCCTCTGTGTCTTAGCCTCTTTGCAAAATAGAGGAATAGCTGTTCTTCCTCCTCTTTCTGTACTTCAGAAGGTTGTTGTGAGGGTCACGTGAAACAATGAATTAAGAATGTAGTGCTAAACCCTTGCACATATTGCATTTCTATGAACCACTTTGTAGGACTAGGACTATTTTTAGGATTGTTTTTATAGGGTTATTTCATGTTCCTCACCAAGAGTGGGGCTGTCCTGTCTGGGGTGAAAGCCAGTCTCCAGGAGTGCTGTCGAGGCTCATAAGTCTTGAAAACCCCCAGTCACGGGGTATGACCACAGTCTGTCTGAAATGTATTGCCCTTAGGCTCACTTTTGAAGCTTTCTACTCTGCAGACTGTCTCTGAGAACAGCCTGCTTTTCCAGTCTTGCCATTTTGTTAGTCTTAAGACCTTTGTTACCTCGGGTGGACCATGGTACAGTTCAGTAAGAGGATCTTGAGGTTCAATACCCAACCCACCACTTACTACCATGTGGACTCAGGCAGTGCACTAGTATCACTAAGACTCAGTTTCCTCCTCTGTAAAATGGGAGAAATGATATCTGACTCTATACTGAGGACTAAAGGAGACATGTAAATTACTACTAGACACACCTGCCTGAAGGTGATTTATGCATTCCAAAAGCATTTTAGAATCAAACCAGAGATGAGACCACTCCTGCGAATGCCAGTCCTATCAGTTGTGCTGACTCCACTGTCTCTCCTGGCAACTTTGGTGCCTCATACAGGGAACATCATTGGCTCTGGAATCTTCGTCTCGCCGAAAGGTGTGCTGGAGAACGCTGGCTCTGTGGGTCTCGCTCTCATTGTCTGGATTGTGACTGGTCTCATCACCGCTGTGGGAGCCCTGTGCTATGCTGAGCTTGGGGTCACCATCCCCAAATCTGGAGGTGATTACTCCTACGTCAAGGACATCTTTGGAGGACTGGCTGGGTAAGAGGATCTGTGGAGGCCTGGGTGGTCTAGAAGCCGAGGCCAGTGGTTGCCAGTGTGCCAAGGATTCCTCTTTTGGATTCCTCTTTTGCCTCCCTGTCATGGTCGTGTAGTGTAGCTATGTGTCCCCTCGATTCTCCTGAGGTGGCAGAAGAACCAGGTTCTAGTTTTGACCTTTCTGTTGACCTCAGCAGGCAAGATTCTATGGGTGACAGCAAATAGAACTTTATGACAACTCTGACTATAGACTCTCAGGGAAAGCACATCACAAAACAAAGCCGTCTTATCTTGACAAATTAGAGTGACCACCTAAGATATGGGGTACCCCCTTCTCACACAACCAAGGATGATGGCTTCCTGAAGGGCCAGGCCCTGAGCTTGAGTTTCCTCAGCATCTGTGGCCCTGCTACTGCGGAGCTGAGCACTCACCAAGGGGCCAAGGGTGTGGAGCGCACTTCCCTCTCATGACCCCGCTCAGTGCCACCCCTGGCAGTTGCTTAAGCGGCCACACCCTAAGCATGTCCTGGCTGTCAGAATTCTGGGGTTGCCAATTTTATTTTCCACCACTGGATGCTGGGGCCCAGAGCATAGAGAAGAGACAGTAGGAGGACAGGGGAGAGAGAAGCGAAGCCAAGACGTATGTTTATGCTAGCAGACTCTTCACCCCTCGTCGTCAAACCACTTTATTGTCATTGCGGAGGGCTGGCCGTCTGGTTGAGCAGGGACTGGGCTCCTCAGCATCCCAGAAAACAAAAAGGAGATGCACCCTGTTAGCCCACCCACCTCTCTTAATGCTGCCTAGCGACATGCCCAGCCTTCCCCCCATGATTCGTGAATCCCTGCCATGCATGTTGGTGGGGGTGGGGGTCCCTGCAGCTGTCTTGGGTCAAGTTCTGTCCTGTTCCCTCTTCAGGTTCCTGAGACTATGGATTGCAGTGCTGGTGATCTACCCCACCAACCAGGCTGTTATCGCCCTCACCTTCTCCAACTATGTGCTGCAGCCGCTCTTCCCCACCTGCTTCCCCCCGGAGTCTGGCCTTCGACTCCTGGCTGCCATCTGCTTATGTAAGTGCCATCTGGGCCTTGCTCTCAGGATGGCCTCTTTTGGCCTTCCTGGCGGTCCGCATGCCTCCGGTTCTCCTGCCTCTCCCTCTTTCCTTCCCTCCTTTATTATTTCCCCCCATTGCTTTTCCTACATGGGTGCTTTGGATGAATTGATTCTGAATAATGAGCTGGTTTTCAAAAAAAAAAAAAAAAAAGAGAGAGAGAGAAGAAGAAATGCTGGTAGCTACTCAGAGGCACAGTAATTTTCACAGCACTTTCATCTATATTATCTGATCTGAGCCTCATGACAAATCCATGAGGTAAGCAGGGCCTGGATTATCACTTTCCTAAAGCAGATAAGGAAAGGAGCCAGGCAAGTGACATACCCAAGGTGGCAGGCCCTGAGTGGAGCCGGGTCTCCTGACTCCTTCTCTTTCCAGCACGTACGTATGCCGTACACTATGCTGGAGCTTCCTGCTGCTTGCAGGAAGATTTTTCTGGCTTCATCCACCTCCTCCTCAACCTGCCAGATCACATCTTAAAACTCTTTGGGAGGAGAGTGTAAACATGTGAGTTGGGAGAACATAAATGCATTTTCTGTGGTTCCCCACACCCTTGATATGTTTCCTGCCTAACAGGGGAGAAAAGCTATATACACAGGTTCTGTGGTGAAGAGTTAATTGCAGTAAAAATTCAGAGAAGGGGGAAAGATGTGTGTGAGCTGGAATAGTTAGAGATTTATTGTAGAGAAGTTCTGCAACTTGTACTTTAAGGAATTCTCAGGGATCTCAATGGGTTGGGGTGTTTTATATCTTTAAACCAAAAACTAATTTTTTTTTAAGATTTATTTCTTTATTTTGAGGGGGAGGGGCAGAGGGAAAGGGAGACAAGCAGGCTCCCTCCTGAGCAGGGAGCCTGATGAGGGGCTGGATCCCAGGGCTCTGAGATCATGACCTGAGCTGAAATCAAGGTGAAATCAAGCTGAAATCAAGACCATCACCTGAGCCCTCCAGGTGCCCCCCACAAAACTAATTTCCAAAGTAAATATTTGGATTTTTTTCAAAGGCTCCACTTTTGGAGTTAACATGATCCCTGCCCTACCATACTTTTCAACACACATACACTTAGCTGAGAGCAGTGACCATCCCGGCCACAGCCTTTCCCAGGTCTTGACACTTTCCTTCTATCGTGCTGGTGGGAAAGGGAGGGAGGCATCACTTGCCCACCCCAAAGTCTCTCACAGGGCAGCCAGCTGGGATCCAAGGAGTGGTCTCCTTGGCAAGTGTGCCCTCTTTGGCAGTGATATTCAGCCCTGGGCTAAACCCCTACCATCCAGACAGGTGGTACTCTGGGGCCAAGATACTTGTTTGGACTGTATTCCTTATGCTCGGTCAGGTCTGCTTATGGCCCTGGAGGCAAAGGAATGTGGGCTCCAGAACCAGGTTGCTTGAGGCTGTATCTCTCTGCACCATTTTCTAATTGTGGCAAAGGCTTGTTAAAGTTCCACACCCCACCCCACTGTGAGAGGGGGTTGTAATCCTGCCTGCACAGGAGGTCATGGTTGCAAGGATTGCATGAGACAACACATGTTCTTAGCACAGGGTCATGTAGTCACTGAGGGTGGTCCCTGAGGGTAGTCACTCAGTCCTTGCTTGCTAGCTGGATCCAGAGCTGGGAGGGAGAGGTGTGGGGAGGGGCATGGGAATGCAGGAAGAGTTGCTGTTTCTGCCATCAGCCAGGTTAATGGGCGTGGGAAGAGGGACCCCATAAGTGCTGGCCACTGTTATTTCAGTGTCTCGTGCATGCAGACTTGCTTCCTTTTTCCTGCTGATACTGCTGAAGTGTCTCAGACAAGAAGCCGCCCTTACTCTCCCATGAGAAATTGAGAACCCTCACACTGGTCACCAAGGAGAGAAAGCAGGCCATAGGATAGAGTTCCCTGGACTGCTGACCCTACAACTTCCTTTGCCTACCCCCAACCTGCCAAGGGTAGGTGACCCCTGTGCAAAGACCCTCTGCAGTAATACAGCCCCACAGATGTCCCCTCAGGACAGGAAATTAGGACTGTCTGCCTCTCCAGAAAGACAGGTTGCATGCCGTCCCCTCCACAGCCCACCTCTCACTTTGACACTGCTAGCACAGAGGGAAGGAGGAATTAGAATTAAAAATTCTGAAGACCACATGACAAAGTCCCCTCCTCTCCCAATTTCTGCCATCCAAGGTTCAGTAAAGCTTATCTGGTTTGTCCTCTGCCTCCTAAAGAGAACTGCAAGGAGATTATCTTGAACTTAACATTGGTCAGTCCTGTCCTCCAGAGACAGGAGTTTTTCAGTGTCCTTGAGATAGGTATTCAAGTACTTTTTCACCTTTGTAAGGAGGAAAATTTTCTTAAACCTGAACTTATTTTTCCTTATTCCTTTTGGGGGAAATGGAAAACAGGTCCTCACTTTAATCCTGTGCCACCCCCTTCCTCCCAGATGGGAAGGCCATGTGGAGCCCAGGACCCCTCTCCCTGCAGGGGTGTGTGAGCAGATGTAGCCACACACTCACATTTTCTCACCAAACACTCCCAGCTGCTTCAAGTCTGTGCAAAGAAAGGTTCTGTTTTCTGGTTTGTTGAATACTTTTTTTTCTGGAACCCACTTTCACAGGCCCCTCAGATCATCTCTTAAGTATCCAGTGAAGGGGTGCCTGGGTGGCTCAGTTGGTTAAGCATCTGCCTTTGACTCAGGTCATGATCCCAGGGGCCTGGGATGGAGCCCCTCATAGGGCTCCCTGCTCAGGGAGTCTGCTTCTCCCTCTGCCTCTCCTTGACAGCCTCCTTCCCCCACTCATGCTCTGTCTCTCTCACTCTCAGATAAATAAATAAAAATCTTAAAAAAAAAAAAAAAAGGTATCCGGTGAGATAGGAACCAAACGTTCAGGAAGGCTTTCCTTAAATGCTCTTACCTTTTTTTTCCCAGGCTCCCTGTCCTCTTAGCCAGTGCCAGGCCAGCCGGCTGTGTGAAAATAGGCCTGGTGCTCTTTGGCAGGAGAGCCAAGTGTGGCCCAGTCCAGCTATATTTTTGAGAGAACCAGTGGAGAGCTTGGGCTCTTCTGAGTGTATTTTAACCAGAGGCTCTGTTTTCTGCTGGATCATCCTGGCATGCCAAGGGCAGGCTGACCTACTGTAGGATGAGAGTTTTTGAGGGAAAGGCCACCCTCTGTGGAGAGGTCACTGGTGTGTTCTGGAGAGAGCTAGAAGACAAAGTGGGGAACCCAGCAGGGAGATCCATGTGGCAAAGCCCCTGCCTGGCACTGGCTGTGGGAGGGAGATCAGGTCAAGTGTGGTTCTTTGGTGGGGCCAGAATACATTGGATGAAAAATGGTGGTGGGACAGCCGGATGGGGGTTGGAGAGGTGGAGAGAACCTGCTGGAATTGGCTTGCCTGCAAGGAGCCTTGGGGGGAGGGAGAAGGAACTGCAGATTTGGATCTGCTTATGCAACTGCAGCTGCCACTTTGAGTTATTCTATTATGTAGGTCAAAGCTGATTATTCACTGCTGAGTCAGCAGAATATCCCTAGCCACCAGGCAGTAAAAAAAAGAATGTATTTTACATTTTAATTAAATGGAAAGCCTTCTCCCTTCTCCAGAGCAAGCATATTAGTGGGAGGAAGGAATTAGGAAGGAGGGGAATAAGAGGTGTTGAAACTTGGTTTTGGTGCCTTCTTCTAGGATGTGCTTTGAGTGTTTCTCTTTTCTTTCTTTCCCTTTTTACTACTTTGTAAATAAATGACTATATTCTCTAGGGAAAAGATTCAAGGAATATATAAAGGGAGCCGACTGTGAGAGCTTCCCCTTATCAACACCCCTCTCCCGTGCCCAGTAACCGTGCTAACTGTGGATAGGTATCCATCCAGTTCTAAATAAAATGCATCCCTCCATGTCTGGGCAAATAGACATGTATGTGTCTCAGCATATACATATGGATAGGTGATTTCTGCAGCTTACTGTTTTATCATTTAGCTATATCTCTTGGCTACTTCCTGAGTTTCTAGTTGTAAACAAAGTGGTCCCAGTGGCACTGAAGGAGTATCAGGTGTTCTGGGGTCCCCCATTTGTGCTTCTTGCTCCCTTACTCTGGGTTTTCTCTCAGGATCTATCTCCCTGTCCTTGAGACTGGGTCAACTTTCACTCGGGCAGCTCCTGGCCTCCCTCCTCTCTTTGGGGTCTGGGGTCATGTCCAGGATCTGAAGTAGAATTTTTTTCTTTTCATTCAAGTCTCCTCTTTCCCCCGAATGCCTGTACTAAAGAAACTCTTTCTCCTTTCTCTCCCTGAGGGGACAAGAGTGCCCTGCATGTATTTCACAAGTAAAAAAAAAATGCTTCTTATCTTGTTTTCCATCTTTCTACTGAGATACCTAAGAGGCTGGTTTTTTAGGGCTTCAGATTTCTCCTCCTCCTCCTTTTTCTTCTTTTTCTCCTTCTTCTTTTTCTCCTCCTTCTCCTTCTTTTTCTTTTCCCTTGAGCAGTTTAGAAGGGAAAGGACTTTACTGTTACATATAACTTTTAACCCTGAGTTGCTCTGCATTCCTCTGTGGAAAGTCCCCAGGTCCTTGATGCAGGATGCTATGATCGATAAACCTGTATGTTGTTTTGCAAGTCTCTTGCAAATTAATCCCTTGACATCAGAGGGTTCTAGTTGTTCCCAACTTCTAAGTCCCTTAATCTCGGTTCATTTGCCTTTGAGGTTTCACATTCTCTAGGCCCAAATTTATCGCCATGCACTAAACCCTTTGCCTCAGATGCCTG
Source organism: Enhydra lutris kenyoni (assembly GCF_002288905.1). NCBI lineage: Eukaryota > Metazoa > Chordata > Mammalia > Carnivora > Mustelidae > Enhydra > Enhydra lutris. The sequence continues at coordinate 22,982,046 of NW_019154088.1, read as the reverse complement.
AGCAGCAGTGCCTTCCTGCCGTCCTTAGCCCCCAGAGTTCTTTGGGTGCCTCATAATCCTCGTATATTTGAATCCAGACAAACATAGACCACCTACACTTGATTCCCATACATCCAAGTCATATTCCTTCTCTGTACATCTTCTAGCTAGCCAACATTTAAAATCTAACTACAGTTGACCTTTGAACAACACAGCAGTTAGGGACATGGACTCCCTGCATAATTGAAAATCCACATATAACTTTTGACTCCTCCCAAACTTTACTCTTAGCCTGCTATTGACTGGAAGCCTTACCAATAACATAGACAGCTGATTAACACACATTTTATATGTTGTATGCATTATATATACCGTATTCTTACAATGAAGTAAGCTAAAAATATTATTAAGAAAATCATAAGGAAAAAATATATAGTACTGTACTAAAGAAAATTCACATGTAAATAGAGCTGGTCAGTTCAAATTGTTGTTCAGGGGTCAACTGCATATTGAAAAATCTCTTAATTTTTTACTGAGTGGTCAATTTGACTAAAACCCCATTTTTCATTTTTATGATTCATAAAGACTAAAGGTATTTTGTAAGTGGCTTCCCAAGGAAAAAAGAAAGAAACTGCAAATCTATCAGTTAATCCCCAGATTGAGCTCCTGCACTGAGTGGAGATAAGGCATTATTTATAGAGTCTGGGAAGAGATTAAAGGCTAATGAAGAGATTGGTGTGCAAACAAATAATTACAATACAATGTGATGACAAAAGTACAACACAGAGAAAGGTGCTTCAAAGTTGGGAGAGGAATACTAGGGAAGGCTCCCAGATTGAGCTCAATCTTCTAAGGTAAATAGGTAGCTCCCGATAGGCATTAAACAGAACAGCGGGGTAAAGGGAAGAGCACAAGCAAGACCTGGCATCAAGAGAAAAATGACCTGTTGGAGAAAAGCAAGTACTTTTGTGTGGAAAGCCCAGGAGAGTGACAGGAGATGAGGTTCAACAGGCGAGCAGGAGCCAGTTCTGGAAGGATCCCGTACATCATGCAGGAGAGAGGAGTCTTCATCCAGGACACGGGAACCGCGGAAGGATTTTGAACAGAGGAGTAACGTGATTAGGTTCACATTTGAGTGGAGAAAGACTGTGACATTTGAAGCAGTGAGATGAGTTAGCAAGCCAACCAAGCATTTGTGCAGGCCCAAGAAGTCCTGGACTGAAATAGAAATGAAGTTACAAGGTGACAAAAACAAGGAAGATTTCAGAATAGAATCAACTGGACGTGGTGATTAATTGACTACTAAAAGAGAGCAATCTAGTTTATCTAGTACAAATCAAAATGAAATATCCCAACTGTCCAGCATTTACGATGAGCAGTCACAATGTGTCTGCATTTCTGCCTTCCACTGCCCCCGCAAAGCCCTGGGGAGCCCTTAGCGAGTATTTGGTTGGAAGTCTTCCTCAGGGTGGCCACCTCAGGTTACTGGTCCAAAGCCTGCTCTAGAGTGATACAACTCAGAAAGGGGTTGAGACTCTTGGGAAGCATTATGCAAATGAGAATCTCAACACTCTGTTCATTCAACAAACATTTATTAAGTGCCCATGATGTGCTAGATACTGTTTTGGGCACGAGATACAACACTGAAACAAAAAAAGCCCCTCATTTGTCTCATTTGCAGTTGCAGCAATGGGAAATTAAGACTTAATCAGCATTTACTGAGTCTACTTGTGTGTCTTCTAGGTACCACACAGGATACAGAATCATTCAATCATTTTCAAATCTGTGAGTGTCTGCTCCAGGAACTTTGTTAGCCATGAGGATACTTAATTCCTGTACTAGGGAACCATCCATTGGATGATTCTGACAAGTTCACAGGAAATTTCAGTTCTATGTAGTAAATCCTCCAAGAGAACAACATCCAGGCAGAGCTAGATATAACAGAAATGGGGGTGGGGAGTGTGGTTAAGGAAAATCTTGGAGAAAACTACATATAAGTTAAGGAAAGACCAGTTGGAGATAGCCAGGCAGTATCCAGCATGGAGAGGAAAGTGGAATGGGATGGGGTGGGGAGAATGTTATAGCTGGAAGGATTAACATGTGCCAAGGTCTGGGGATAAGAAAGAACCTGGCCCCTTGGGAGAACTCCAGGTAGTTCAGTATAGCCACAGCATAGACTAGGAGGTAGGAGATACAGATAGAAGTGAAGATCCAGTAAGGAAAGGGCTTTATGGGCAATGCTGGAGAGATTGGACTTTACCCTAAGAGCAATGGGAAGGATTGACGTGATCAATATATATTTACATTTTAGAAGACTCATGGCTACAAGGATAAAGGATGAATTGGAGAGGGGAATAAGATCAGAGGCAAGGAGACCTGGTACAATGTGTTTACAGAAATCCAGGATAGGGATGACAATGATGTGAATCGGGGATGGAGCTGTGGGAATATACAGAAATAGATGTATTTGGCCTTTACAAGGTAGAAATGGTGATTAGGGTGACTAGGGAGTCAAGGATGGCACATTCTTGTTGGAATGCAGATGAAATAAATCAAGGACAACACTGGATCTTTTTTTTTTTTTTTTAAGATTTTGTTTATTTATTTGACACAGAGAGAGATCACAAGTAGGCATAGAGGCAGGCAGAGAGACGGTGGGGAAGCAGGCTCCCCATTGAGCAGAGAGCCTGATGAGGGGCTCGATCCCAGGACCTTGAGATCATGACCTGAGCCGAAGGCAGAGGCTTTACTCACTGAGCCACCCAGGCGCCCCAACTCTGGATCATATTTTAATGCCTTGTCATGGGTGTAGTTCTTACTCAGTTGAGTTGGCCCCTTACCTTTGCAACCATTCCCATTCACTTTTCAATACTCAAATTCTGATGCTGGAACTTGAGGAAGGCAGTCCATGTGCTTTTGGCCTCCATGCCCATGATGGCAGAGTGAACACCTGCTCTTCAGTGCCATTTCAACCCATCCCTGCCCTATATGGCCTTTGGAGTATTCCTCATGCCCAAAGCCCTAGGAGTGAAGGTATCTTTGTTATTTTCATCTTACATTTCCATAAGAGTGACCCAGTCTTGAGCTCTAAGAAGAAGAAACTATCAGTAACTGCTTTATAGTTTATATATCATAATAAGTAATTATAAATATCATGGTGAATTCTAGAGTTTTATGGAGGTCTTCTTCCCTAGGGATCCACTGGTGATGGACACTGCTGTCAATTAGTCTAAATTGAGTTCTCTTCTCAGACCAGGCTCTTTGTTCCCACCAGCTACCTGAGAAGTCAAGGTAGCTGACTGAAAAGCATTCTTTTCAGTTTCAGTATGCTTTAATTGCTGGTCCAGATCACCTCCTCTTTCCTGGCTTTCCATACTGTCTCTTCTGGTCTCTAGCTTTTAATCTCAGATTGGCGTTTGCTGTTCAAAGGGTGCACATAGCCCAAGTCCTGGAAACTGGGGAATGAGGAGCCTGTTCCTGGGAATGTGTCCAGACCTACTTGGGAGAATAATGAATGGGATTGAGGCCTCCTAAAATAGAGTTTTCCAGTGGTTCAGCTTCCACCAGGATGGAAACAACTTGCTAACTTTCTTGAACCAATAGAAGATAAAATTCTCCTCTCGCCTTTTGTTGTTGACTCTCAGGATTACTTCGTTTTTCCCAGAGAAGCCAGAGCCTGTGGTTTATGAAGTTCAGGCATTAATTGTGTCTGGTGAACTTGTAAGGGTTAATATGACACTCCAAATTTATATCACATACCCAAGAATATAAAAGTCAAGACTGATTGGAGTGAGGCTTAGTGTCACAGGGAGCTTTGGGGGAAAGATGAGAGTTTAGCGAGTTTGGACACTACCTACCATTGGAATAGGGTTATAACCAAACCAGTCTTGGGAAGTTTGCAGCCTGGGTCCCTGTTCATAAGCTTCAGTGACACTAACAGAGCCCATAAGTCTTCCAGTCCAAGAACCAACCAGACCTCCCACACCTTCTCTTCAAAGGCTGAGGATGATGGAAAGTCAGGCTCGCCCTCCTGAGCTCTGTGCAGACCCTACAGAATACACCCCATTCCCCTTGCTATGTGTTGGAGAGGCAACCACCCTGAGAACTGGGGCCTGAGATAACAGGAATTTTTCAGGCCGGGACTGGAACGGTAATGAATAGGATTCAAAAGGGGCTTCCCCGAGGTGGCATGGTGCCTTAGGTCTGTCTCTCCTGCTTTCCAGCTGCCTTCCATTCCCCCCACCCCCCCCCTAGCTCAGAGGCCATGTTTAGTTTCTGCTGAAGAGAGAACTACTCAGCTCTTGGAAAATGCTGAGCTGGGAGTTTGGGTTTTCTTGGCTAAACTCAGTACCAGATGGTGATTCAGCAGAAACTCCAGGTCTAGCAACTGGCACCGAGGGGTCAGGGGAAGAAGGAAGGGGAAGAGAGAGCCGGGAAGGGGGTGGGGCAGCGTGGGTGGGAGCTTAGCTGGAAGAATGCTTCCAGATGAAAGGGGCTGGAGAAGTACAAAATGTTACTGTGGCATGGTAGCAAGATCTGTTTCACAGCCTCGCTGTGGCCTTACAGCTGGGATCAAAGCTGGGATCAAAGCTTAGTTTTTAGGGAAGGGCTCATTTTATTTATTCTGGTATTACTGCTGTTGCTTTGTTTTGATGTTTTTGTCTTTCATCAGTCAAATTATTTACATGTATCATAATACAACCTTTGTTTTAGATAGTCAACAACTTGAGACTTTATAATGCAACTCTTCACCCCACGTGAAAATGTCTTGCCCTGGGCACTGCGAAGGATTCTAGGAAGCTGGCTCTGTCTCCTCACTCATACCCAGTTTCCCTCCAGGTCTCCCTGAGGACTCAGAGAAGGAAAGATAGCTCAGGCTGGCCCCTGGGAGACCTGGAATCTAATCAGAGCCTCAGGTTATGTGCGTTAGAACTCAAACAGAGTTCCGTGTTTTCTTTGCCTATCAGTGCCTTTTGGCAGCCAGCACTGGTAACCTCCTAGATCTGGAAACAGCTGAGGTTAGGCAGGCCAAGCCAAGGCAGCCTTTCCGCAATTAGAAACACGTGCCCAGATCCTTACAAGAGCAGGAGAGGGGAGAGGCGGCCAGGGAGTCCTATCCAGCCTATTACAGAGCCCAGTTTTCGCCACACCCCCTCCTACAAGCCGGGTGCTCACGGGGTGCTCCAGCATGGGCACCATGAACACTAGAGGGCTGGTCTGAGGGGTGTCACTTTGCCCCTTTAGTTCCAGGTCTGGAGGGAGGGAGTCAGGGGGAGCTGGCAGAGCATGGCAGAAAGTGGAAGGAGGAGAAGTGCGTGCCCCAGCAAAAGGTGAGACTAAGATCCCAATGTTTCTGGCAGGCAGGCCCATAACCCAGGTGAAATTTATGGCTGTTTCAGAGGGCTGGGAGCTCCATCCCAGAAAGGTGCTTATTTTGATGTTCTGGAGAAGAACAGGGTGTTCTGATTTCTACAAAGTGGCGTCACAACTTCCCTTTTCAACAGCTGTCTGCTTAGTGCATTACATCTTTCTTTTTTCCTGTCTTGGCCTTCTCTCTCTGTGCTATTTCTCTTGAGCTCTTTCTCCTCACTCGTAACGTTGTGTATTGTTTCTCCTCTTCCTTCCTCCCCACTGGCGTTTCTCAGGCTCACTCTTTCCCTCCCTTCTTCACTACCTGTCTTTATGGACTTTGGCAAGTCTGGGCATTTTTTTGCCCCTTTCTACTGTCTGTTTTCTCCTATCTGAAAAGACGGAGAGGCCTAGTTCTGAATATGCTAAAGGAAAACAAACCTTTCCAAGCTGCCTCTAGCCCACTCCTGAGAAAGATACAAGCAGCAAGACCAAGAAATCTTAAAGAAGTTCCCAGAGTTCAAGAGAACATGTGATGGTGACATTGACAAGGGGCCAGAGAAGGGAATACAAGGCAAGGAGTCAAGTCTGCCAGTGAGAAATTATTTTCTAAAGCTCTGAGAACAATGGACACAACTCTCTTGGTCTCTCAGGGGTATCCATCGTAGTCTTCCCCTTTTTGCCACATTGGCATCTTACTTCCCACCATTCTGAAAGCAAACTGACTAGTTATCTTCAGGTTACTGACTTAGGGTGGCCCTTGAGCAATGAACATGGGTACCATTGACAGGAGCAGGGTGAGAGAGAATGTGGGAATGGGCAGAGGGACAGTGGGATAATATGTATATGATGAAAGAAAGGCTGACATAGTGGAAGAATAAGCAACTGGGAACTGGTGGGGGCAGGAGGACATTAACTGGGGTCTTGGTCCATGCACATATGAGGTTCTCAGTCTCTCAGGTCATTCCTGGCTCTGCTCATGAGGCTAGAAATGTGCCTCTGGGTAGTAGGGCACAGGCCTCAAACATCTCCGTCCAGTGCTGAGAGCTGTCAACAAGGAAAGCCCCAACCCGGTCGTTCTTCTGAGCACTGTTCTTATAACAACCAGTCCAGCCTCCTATCTAAATGGCCGCATCCTGGCTTTCACCCCATCACACCAGAACAGTGTGGTCCATGAAGCAGAAGCTGGCTTTGGCAAAAGGAATGAGATTAGTTTAGGGATGTATGCAGGAAGGTGTCCATGGGCCCTCTGATGAAGGCACAGAATGACCATTTGCCAGCCCAGCTCAGCAAGAGTCCAGAGTCCTGTGTCCAGAAGCAAGGGAGCACCTGAAAACACAGCCCTGGCTGTGCTGATTGCAGACACTTAAAACCAGCCCCACAATTCCTTCCCTAGTCCATGCTTAAAATGTTCTAAATGAAGACTTGTTTATTTTGTGCTCGCAAGTCACTGATGTTCTGTTTAAAAATGGACTGGAGAGATTAATTTTAAATTGTTTCTGTTACCTATACTCTATAACATATTCATCTAAGGTAGAGATTCCCAAAACATGTAGTTCCTATTCTTCCCTTCTAAAATTTGTAGTGCTTTAACCTTGCCGTACCTCCTGGGGGGTTGGGTTGGGTTGACTCCACCTGGAAAAGTCCCAAAACGAGCTCTGTCAGGGTGCTTTTGGTGTTGTCTCCTGCAAGATAGCGCACAGTGTGGCCACCCTACCTTTTGACTTGAGAAAGAAACTCAGTCTCAGGACTCTTGAGTTCATCTCTTGGCTTTCCATCTTTACTTCTTTTTTTTTTTTTTTTTAATTTATTTGACAGAAATCACAAGCAGGCAGAGAGGCAGGCAGAGAGAGAGGAAGGAAAGCAGGCTCCCTGCTGAGCAGAGAGCCTGATGTGGGGCTCGATCCTAGAATCCTGGGATCATGACCTGAGCCGAAGGCAGAGGCTTTAAACCACTGAGCCACCCAGATGCCCCATCCATCTTTACTTCTTTTATGATCTGTGATTATAGCCTCTGGTCAGTAAAATTAGGAGACCAACAAAACCATAGGGGCAGAGAAGAAAAGAGTCACTTCTGTGAGCCTCCCAGCACTAGACTCGCCTTGTAAGAAGTTTGAAACTTGGGCCTCCTTTTGTATGTGTATCTGGGTTGCCTGTGTGGGCCTGAAGTTGTATGGAATATAGAGGATACTGGAAAAGAGCCTGGAATTGGATGGAAGAGGAATATTAGCAGTGTCTTTTGCCCCTGGATTTTTTTGGGAGGAAAAGCACAGCTAGAGTTATTGGAGGGTGAGCCTGTTTAATACTGTATAGAATTAGGAAGGGAAGAAACAGGAGGCAGTGACACCTTAACTATAGGATTGAGGCTATTGAAGAGTTGGGATGCTGTCATGTGGTGTAGAAATTTGCCAACTAGGTTAGCACATGGGTGACCTCACTTTCACTGCTTCTTCTGGAGAGCCCCACCAGAAGAAGCACTGCCGTTCTACACCTTTTACCTCCACTGGCATTCTACAAGGCCTGAGGGGCTTCTCCTTTGGACAGGTACTCCTTTGGGGTCTGGCGGTGTGCCGCCTGGTTGCTCTTTAAAAGTTTTGCTATTTCAGTGTGTGCCACCTGCTTTCTGGTCTTTCTGTATGGTGCCTGGCCCTGAATTAATTCCCTGTTGCTACTATAACAAATTACCATGAATGTAGTGACTACAAACTACACAGATTTAGTGTCTTTTAGTTCTGGAGGTCAGAAGTCCTAAACTCAAGGTGCCAGCAAAGCTGTGTTCTTTCTGGAGATTCTGGGGACAGTGTTGCCTTGCCTTTTCCAGCTTCTAGAGACCTCCTACATTCCTTGGCTCGTAGACCCTTCTTCCATCTTCAAAGCCCACAGCATGGCTTCTTCAAATCTTTCTTTCTCCCTCTCTGGCCTCTGCTTCCAACATCATGTCTCTTTTTTCTAACTCTGGCCCTCTGTCCAGGTCAGTGACAGGATCTGCATTGTCATCAGTCTGACAAGGACTCCTCACCTCTCTGTCAGCCTTTCAGCTTTCCCACAGACAGGGAGTCCCGAGCCCACCTCTCCTATTCAGCAGCTGAGAGGCCCTGGGCCCTGAGCTCTGAGGAGCTCACAAGGTTGCTGGGTTCTGAGTGCCCTAGTCCTGCCTGCCTGTTTTTTGTATCCCTCCTGTCACCTTGACATTAAGGTGTCACCTTGTCACCTTTTCCAGCTTGGCAGATTAAGTAACCAACCCCTGACTTCAGCATTTTTTTGAAGTATCGTCTTGATAGTCTTTCCACCTTTTTTTTTTTTTTTTAAACCCAGCAAACAGAAAGGATACCAAAGAGAGAGGGGAGAAAATGCCCAAGAAATAAAGATAAGCCCGAGATTCCATGGGGGTTTCTAGAGTAACAGGAACCTCCACACAGCCATATTACAATGGACAAGAACCAGAGTCTTATGCCTTATTTCTGTTATCCAGCTGGGTCAAAATTATAAAATTCGCCTTTTGGTTAGGGTCTCCCCCTCCTATAGGACACAGGTCTGAGTCCCCTGGGCAGAGTTTGGGACTCCTCATGGATGCCCACTTGCTTCCGTGAAGACCCTTGCTGTCAGCACACTGTTGTATGATCATCTTTTAGCTCACCCATCTCCCCCACCTTATGCTCTCAACTTCCTGAGGACAAGGACTTGTGTCTTGTAACTCCCCCACCTACCAGAGCACCCAGCACAGTAGGCCATTTGTAGATGGTGGTTGGACAGGTAGACAGACGGATGGATGGATGAAGGAAAACCCTTACATTTCAAGCTGCAGAGGCTACTGGTCCCCACCTACGTGTGGCTTCCCTGAGGTCACTGTTTCTCAAGCATTCAGAATGCACCCTCTGGCTGAGAAGAGAGAGGAGCCATAGCCACTAACAATACAAAGGGGCTCTGGGTAGCAGACAGGCAGAGGTAGGATGCCTGAACAGGGCAGGGGCTTGGCAAGCACCTGACAGTATTGCCTTCACTCACTGACCTTTCTTTCTCTGTTTGGAGGCTCAGGTTTCAGCCTGCTGTGAGGGAAGCTGTCCTGTGGTAGCAGGAGACTGAAAGTGCCCTCTTTCCCCTCAGTCACATGCTGTGATCATCCAACAGCAGGGATAAGGGTCAGATGTGAGGGCCTGCAATCATTGTTCTAAGGAGATTAGTGTCACAGGCAAAATGTGTCCCCACCCCATTCTCGGGATTTCTCTTTTTATGTCTGAAAGATCTCTGTAAAGGTAAAAGGTTAAATATTAGTCAAAGACTGGGTTCTTGTGAAATTGTGAAGATAAGGTCAGGTGGGACAGAAGATACCCACAGTGAGTTTATTTGACAAATTATCCCTTCCTTCAAACATCTCCCATCCCCCAGGAATATTCTGGAGTTGACTGAAGGAATCTTTCTGACTGCCTTGACAAAGTCCCTCTCCTAAGGAGATACATGATTTTGTGTTTTCTGTCCCAGCCCACCAGGAGGTGGCCACATTCCCCCCACCCACTGGGGGAAGAATGTCTGTGACTTGTCCTGCTCATCCCTTGTTTCCCTCCAAGTACTTTGCTCTCCCTTCCCCACTGTTCCCTGTCCTCCCCTTGATAGAGGATAATTTTCTTCTCTGGAATCACAATCTGGTTCCTTATTCTGTAATCCTTACCTATCCCTGAGCCTCATGGGTTTTATGTCCTAATCTTCTTTTCATAAATCAATCTCCTTTATCCTTAAGTCATTGCTTGTGTCTTCCTGAACTCCTGGGACCTGAGGGCCCAGCCTTGTACCTAGCAGTCCTCAAGGCCCTGAGGAGAAACAGATCTCAGGCCCTGTTGCTTAGAATGATTTGGGTTGGATTGTCACCAGGCATGTGATCCTGAAATCCTTTTTGAATTGAGTAAGATAAACCAAATGTGTATTTATCAGGATGTCTCGGCCCATCTGGAACATTCGAGTATTTACAAGATGTTCTCCCTGTTCAGGCGTTTAAAATCCTTCCTCTGACAACATGTTTTTGTTCTCCTTATATGACACCATCTTGGATAACAACTTCTCTGTGAGGAGTCAAGAGTTTCTACTCTTGAATTCAAGTTTCCTGTCGCTCTTTTGACTCTGTGCAACCAGCTGGGGATCGTGTCTCCTTTTGATGAGATTCCTGGGGAGCAGGGGAGATTGTGTGCATTGTAAAATGTGTAGACTGAGATGAGATTGCAGGGCTAATGAATTGAGGCATTTTCTGTATCCAAGTATTAAATATTTGTTGAGCACATGCTATTTGCAGACATTAATGATGCCCAGGGATTGAAAACATGAAAAGTCATAGTTCCTGCTCTCCTGGTCTACATGGAGACAGAGAAAAAGAAACAGATCTTTATAATACAAAGAAGTAGATGCCAAAATTAAATATAAACAACGTGGTCTGAGAAAAAAGAGGAGGGACAAACTTTGTTTGTTTTGTTTGCAAAATGCAGCTGGTGTATCTTACCTTGCAGCCACATTGTCAGGAATACATAAAATAATAAAGACACAGAACAGGTGACATTTGAGCTGGATCTTGAAAGATGAGAAGGAGTTTGCCAGGTAGAGACGGTGTGGGAAGAAAGGTTACAGATAATAATGTCAGGTCTTCACCCTGTTGACATGGTCTCAGAATCAAGTAAGGTCAGAATATACTTGAAAAGTAAAAACACAGTTTAAAGATCAGTATTGATATAATCTGAGCAACTGTTCAGGTGAAGTCAGAAGCCGGGGCAGCGCTTGAGAAGAAAGGCTGGTGCTTCTACATGTGTGACTTGTACCTTTGGAGGACTGGGCGGGTAGGGGGGTGTCCTGGTCACTGTTTCAGGGGAAGGGGAAACAAGAGGATTTTATTTCTTCCCTTTGTTCTCGAGGACTTCCTAAGCACCAGGAAGATGAGTGTCCCATTCCTGCGGCACAGGCTCCCTGGGTTTCTGGGAGAGTGTGGCTGTAAAACAGAGTCCCTCCCTCCTAGGATTCAGCCTTTGAACTCTCCTCCATCCCTTGGAGTTTCCATGTTGTTGGGATCTCTGTGAGAGCCCTGTGACTCCTAGGATAGGAGGCAGAGTTAAAAGCCCCTATGCTACCAAAGAAGACAGAGGGCTAGTGGCAAATAAGCACATGAAAACATGCTCAACCTCACCAGTCATGAGGGAAATGCAAATTGAAATCACAGTGAGATGCCCCTACCCACCTATCAGAAGAGCCAAGCTTTTGGAGCTGAAGATTCCAAATGCTGAAAGGATTCAGAGCAACAGGACCTCGCCTACATTGCTGGTGGAGATGCTAACAATACAACCACTTTGTGGGGTTTTGTTGTTGTTGTTGTTTTTAAGATTATTTATTTATTTATTTGAGAGAGTGAGAGAGCACAAGCTGGGGAGAGCAGCAGAGGGAGAGGGAGAAGCAGGCTCCCCACTGAGCAGGGAGCCCAATGTGGAGCTTGATCCCAGGACCCCAGGATCATGACCTGAGCCGAAGGTAGACACTTAACTGACTGAGCCACCCAGGCGCCCCGATATAACCCCTTTGGAAAGTAGTTTGACTGTTTCTTACAAAGTTAAACATACATTTAGGGACGCCTGGCTGGCTCAGTCAGTAGAGCATGTGACTTTTCATCTTGGGCCTATGAGTTCAAGCCTGTAGAGATTACTTTTTTTTTTAAGATTTTACTTATTTATTTGTCAGAGAGAGAGAAAGAGAGAGAGAACAAGCAAGGGGAGCAGCAGACAGAGGGAGAAGCAGGCTCCCCGCCAAGCAAGGAGCTCAGTGTGGGACTTGATTGCAGGAGCCTGGGATCATGACTTGAACAAAAGGCAAATGCTCAACTCACTGAGCCACACAGGCGTCCCTAGAGATTACTTTTAAAAATAACAAAATTAAAAAAAAAAAAAAAAGTTACTCATTTACCTTATGACTCAGAATCTCACTCCTGGATATTAACTCAAGAGAAAGGAAAACGCTTCTCAAAGATGTCTACAATCCATTTAAATACTTCTATGCAACTGTTTATAGCAGCTTTATTCATAATAGCCCCAAACTGGGAGCAGCCCAGATGTCCATCAGCCAGTAAGTAGAAAACCAATACATAAAATGGAGTACTACGTTGGGGCACCTGAGTGGCTTAGTCGTTAAGCGGCTGCCTTCAGCTCAGGTCATGATCCCAGGGTCCTGGATTCGATCCCCACATCGGGCTCCCTGCTCGGCGGGAAGCCTGCTTCTCCTTCTCCCCCATTCCCTCTGCTTGTGTTTCTTCTCTTGCTGTGTTTCTGTCAAATAAATAAAATCTTTAAAAAAAAATGGAGTACTACATGACAATATAAGGACCAGACTATTGATATACACAGCAACGTGAGTGGATCTCAAGAGCATCGTGTAAAGTGAAAGAAGCCAAACAAAAGGCTACATGTTGTACGATTCTGTTCATGTGACATTTTGGAAAAGGCAAAACTATAGGGACAGAAACCAAATTAGGGTTGCCAGAGGTAGGGGAAGGGAACTGACTTCAAAGGAGCTCAACATGCCAGAAAGAAAACTTTTGGGAGTGTTGGAAATGTTCCATATAAAGAGTGTGGAAGTGATTAACTAACTGAATACATTTGTCAGATCTCCTCAAATTGTACACTTAGAAAAATGAATTTTATTCTATGTAAATTATACCACAGGTTAAAAAAAAAAAAAAAAAGATTCCCCCTAACCCTCTGTTGCCCCAAAATCAGGCTGAGGAAGATGACATTCAGGACCCACCAGCTGCTCAGGGCTCCCCTTGAACACACAATGGCCTGGAAACAAAGCCCATACTTGCACTCTGGTGAGATGCTGATTTTCCTCAAAGCCTGTGCCTTCACTTCCATGCCTACTTCTGGCTTCCAGCCCTAGGCAGGGCACGCTCTGACCAAGCTCTAATTTGTGGCATGTAATCTCCATTTGTAACCCATTAACCTAGCCAAAGTTTCCAGAGACTGGGGCTGGGCCTGAGGGAAATTTGGCTCGCCTCCTATAGTCCCATCATCAGAAGCAGGGAACATTTCTACTTCTGTCCAGAGGGCCTCCTACAGCCTCATTATAGCCCTGAGGGTATGTTTGGGGGTCTGTCATTTCAGTGCTCCTCACGTGGGTCAACTGTGCCAGTGTTCGGTGGGCCACCCGGGTTCAAGACATTTTCACAGCTGGGAAACTCCTGGCCCTGGCCCTGATCATCATCATGGGAGTTGTCCAGATCTGCAAAGGTGAGTAGCACCCAAAAAACAGGACCCCACCCAACTTTCTGCCTTTTTCATGTGCACACCCCCTCACATTGTCTTTAGACACGTGAACCCTGAGATTTTCCAATTCTGACCTTGAATGACTTTTCTTCTTCACTTGCTTCACAAAGGGGAAGAGAAACCATTTTCCTGGGATGGTTGGAAGTTGAGCCTGCCCCACCTGGTTTGCAGAGTTCAGGTCTCCCATGCTGACCTCCTGGCTCTGGCCCAGCTAGGTGAAGCCCCCAGACCTCTGGACTCCTGTTGCCCTCTTGTCCCATCTCCAGAGAAGCTCCCTGCATCTTACATTGTATGTTGCCCATATCTTAAAATGGAGAACAGAGGAGATTTTTATACATTTCAAAATTACTCATAATCTCTATAAGAGAGAGCTTGGCATTCCTGGGGCCCCTGCCAACATTCCCCACTGGATTTGGTCCCTTCCAAGTCCAAGTCTGTATTTGGTTTCCACAGGAACCATGGCACCACTAGGCTCTGCCCAGTGTCCCTGCCTCCTGGAGAAAGTCAGATGACAAACAGAGAGACCTCCCACCCGCCTACAAGCCCTGAAGGCCATGTGGGGTGCCTGGATATTTACTCTAGGGAACATAATTAAGGTTCTGCTGTTACTTTAACCAGTTGTGTTAAGTTCTTTAGCAGGTAATATTGTGTAGACTTAAAGAAATCACTTAAAGAAATCCTCTATCTGGTAGGGGAGATACCATGATCATGAAGGGGGTATTCCAAGGGCAAGGTTTATCCATTGCACTATGGATATGCTGACCCCTGCAGTTTCCCCAAACATGAGAAATGGGACTACATAATATGTGGTAGTGAGGACTGTGTTCATGCTTTCCCCCTAAAAAACAAAAGAAAGAAAGAACCCACTGTGCTATCTTTTCAGAGATAAAAGTCTCTTCTATTCTGGCCCTGATGCTTTCTCCTGATCATTCTAATTTCCTTATTTCCTGTCCAAACAATGGATTGCAGTTGAATAAGTAAAATATGGGCAGTTACTCTGTGTTTCGTTACAACATCATCAGCAACCTTTCTTGAGGGCCCACGTACGTGTAGGACACTGTGCTGAAGGTTGGGAAGGCAGTGGAAAGCTCTTTGCTGAAGGACCCTGTCCTCAGGAAATCTATACCATGAAGAGAGAGAGAGTGATGCCTTAGAAAGAGACAAGAGGTTATTGACAAAGAAAGCAGAATGCGCATAAACTTCTATGGTGTTAGAGGAGCTTCCGTTTGAGGGTTTGTTGTTCTTAATGCTTTCTTTGTGAAGATGTATAAACTTAGATCTATAGGAAGTTGGTCAGGAGACTGCCAATGGCCCTAATCCTGCATCTCCAAATCCCAGCTCCCTCCCACCCCCACGCCCTGCCCTCCACCCCTGATTTACTCTACTCTGCCCTAACCTGGCCTTTCCTTCCAAGCAAATTTGCCTTTGAAAAGAACATTGAGATCTGTGCTTTGAACCTGAGCCTGCATTTGGACTCCTGGTTCCTAGGTTCTGTGAAAGTCCTAATCTTATTTCCATTCTCCTTTTGGTCCCGCTTCTCCAATGTGTGGAGTTCACTGGAAACAAGACAAGAGCTGGATCTTCACTGCAGGAGTTGCTGAGACAGGACTAGGCAGGCTAGAGGCCTCCAGGCCTCTAGCTCCTTTCTCTGAGCAGCCCCCTGCCCCTTGCATCCACAGGAGAGTATTTCTGGCTGGAACCAAAGAACGCATTTGAGAATTTCCAAGAACCCAACATCGGCCTCATCGCACTGGCTTTCCTTCAGGGCTCCTTTGCTTACGGAGGCTGGAACTTTCTTAATTACGTGACTGAGGAACTTGTTGATCCCTACAAGTGAGTTAAAATAGCCCAGCTCTTCCCAAATCCCTTGAAAGGCCACAGCACCTGCTACTAGGAAGAGAGAGTCAGGTGTCCACTGGCCACTTCTCCACCTCTGCCCCTGTTCTGACTGTGATCTGGTCTATCCTGAAGAAACAATTATTTCTAAGGAACTTAAACCATTTGCCATCTGCCCTGCCAGGAGGAGAAAAATGATCCCATGACTGTCCCAGAGCAGATTAAAAGCTGAAACAGTGCTGAGATAGCACCATTGCCTTAGAGGATGAAATGTGCCAAGAGGCCTCTGGGCATCTTACTTACCTGCCTTAGGACAGGAGGGTCTTTGTGTCTTGAGGCAGGGGAGAAGGGTGCATCATGGAGATTCCAGTCAGAAAGAGGTCAACCGGTATGAAGCATATTCCCAGCCTACACTGTTTCGTTTTCTCTAAATTGCCCTGCCCATTTTGAGACAGAATACATCCCCCCAGGGAGAGGGAGTGTCACACAAGGTTGCCAGGTCAGTTTGGAGCAGAAAGACAAGGCACCTCCCAAACCCCGTGATGAGGCAGGTGCCAGGCCTTTCCCCTCTCACCTCCTCTCCTTCTACAGGAACCTTCCCAGAGCCATCTTCATCTCCATCCCACTGGTCACATTTGTGTATGTCTTTGCCAATGTCGCTTATGTCACTGCAATGTCCCCCCAGGAGCTGCTGGCATCAAACGCAGTCGCTGTGGTAAGAAATCAAACTCACAGTTCCTCAAACCAGGAATGTTGACATAGACTTGCCTGATTGACCCTACTCACTTTTCCCTGATCCATGAATTTGTGGAATTGGAAGCCATCCCAAGTTCTCAGGGCAGAAACCATATCTTCAAGTGCCCAGGAGGAAACTGACGGCCATGTTGTACCTAGAACAGTGACAACAGCAGAACCAGATTATTGCCACACACTATATGGCCCACAAAGCTACCTTCCTTACTATATGACCCTTTACAAAAAATATTTGCTAGTTCCTGATCTGGGGCACTTTAAACTCTAAATGTGATGATTGTGTAATGGAGGCAGTCTCCTCCTAGAAAGATATAATCTTGCACAAGACAATGCCATTCCTCTCTGCCTTTGTTTCTTCCTCTGGAAATCATGCAGCCTGACTCCTTCCCTCATCAGGGAAAAGTGTGTGCCAATAAACAGGTAGTAGGAATGGTCTGTGCTCTTTGGGGAAAGAGATCATGCAGATCCAAAGCACTGGGGTCTTTGATACTCAGGAGAAACCTGGGAGCCATGCAGCCACCTGACCTGGCTTCACCTGAGCCCTGACGCCACCCTACCAAACTGTCATCACATTTTTCCTCTCAGAAGACTAAAGAAAGAGGCCCTTCAGTGTCCTGGGGCATGACTACTGGCCTAACCCAGCAGCACATCTATTCTAAACAACACCTCCCCCATAATGTGTGAGAAATTGAGTGTGTACTTGGCTCAGAGAATATAGAAAAGCCTAGTCCCTTGACATTTTACATTCCTTCAGTATAGGGAGACTAGTCTGTAGCTTTACCACCTTTTCTTTCTCAGCCTACATAGTGGCTT
Organism: Enhydra lutris kenyoni; assembly: GCF_002288905.1. Taxonomy (NCBI): domain Eukaryota; kingdom Metazoa; phylum Chordata; class Mammalia; order Carnivora; family Mustelidae; genus Enhydra; species Enhydra lutris. The sequence continues at coordinate 22,965,034 of NW_019154088.1, read as the reverse complement.
GTTCTTATGATTTTCTCCCTCTTACACTAATTCTGTGAATTTAGAAATTCTCACCCTATGAATTAGGAACCATTTCTATTTTACAGATGGGAAAACTGAGGCTCAAAAATTAAGGATCTTGCTCACGGTCTCACAGCTCCAAACTGTTGGGCTAAGATTTGAACCCCAACCTGCCTGACTCATGAGTGTGTAATGTAACTAAGGCCTGGACTCCCACAGCTGGCTTCTGATCCTGGCCCTCCACTTTCTGGGTTTGTGATCTTAGGCAGACTACCTAATTGCTTTGTGCCTTAGTTTTCTCATCCATAAAACAAGGAGAACAAATGTTAGCACATCATCATCATTGTTGTTGTTATTATTATTATTAACACCTCCATGCACTGTCTCCTTCAGTTAATAGCCCAAAACACTTGTTAAATCTGCACTGTGTGTGATCACCATGGGAAGGGAAGTGGCGGTGCGGTGCAGGAGGGGCTGGGGAAACAACTCTCCCTGCGAGGACCCTGGTAGTAGAGACTCAGCAAGCGTAGAGATGGGAGGGAGCATTCCCAGCAGTGATGTACAAGTGGTGGGTTGTAACCTTGCCTCTTCTGCTCATTCCCTTGTTTTCTCTCCCAGACATTCGGAGAGAAACTCCTAGGGGTCATGGCCTGGATCATGCCCATTTCTGTTGCCCTGTCCACATTTGGAGGAGTCAATGGGTCTCTCTTCACCTCTTCCCGGTAAGTGTCGTCCCAGTCCTTCCTGGGCCAGGGGCCATTCTGCTGCGCATATTGCTCTGTGTATATGTGGGGGGCTTGTCTCCGTCAGCAGGGGTCTGTGTGGGCACCTGGGTGGTGACCTCATAGGGGGTGATTGCTCACGAAAGGGCATTTGTATGTCAGCTTGGACGCAAAGGAGTGTGTGCTGCTCATGTGGTTACCTGCGATGTGTGTGGCTTCACATGTAGTGGCGAGAAGCCCTGTCCCACCTCATTTCAGCAGGAGCAGAGGGCTGAGGAGGTCCCAGGCTGCCTGATGCAGTCCTAGGTCTGGGCACCATGACTAGCTGCAGTACAGTATCTCAGCAGCAACCGCAGAGCCCCTTTGCTACTTGCCTGGAAACAGGCTATGCTGGCTTGAAAGGAACCCCACTCTATCAGGGACCAGGAGGGACACAGGCTTGTGGGGTGGGGGTGGGGGCTCTGGGCTGGCCTCTTATGGAAGTTCTGGGACCAGCCTGCAGGTGGGATGGATCCTTCTCCCTGCTCAACAGACAAGTGGCTGTGGGCGGCCTTGTCATGGCCGCTCGGGAGACTTAGGCAGAGCGTGTAAAGTGAGAGAAGTGGGGAAAAGCTGAAGGAAAGCATTTGTCCAAAGCCAGGCCCCCAACTCCCAAACTCTCAGGGAAGCCAGAAGCTCAAGTCAGTCCAGAAATCCCTAACATTTGCCTCTACATCCCCAGAAATCTGCCCCTCCTCAGGGTCTCTTCTCCAGGGTCTATCTCCAGAATGGATCATTGAGGCTAGCAGACACTGGACTGTTTCCTATCAGTGTTGTTCAAGGGGTCTTCCCCAATTTCTTAGAAAGTTCCCCTACCCCCAGGCCATAGTCCTATTTGAAAGATACAGCAAGAACAGGGAGTCCCTGAGTTCAGCTGCTTCCAAAGCCACCCATTACCTCAGGGAGGAGTTCTCATGAAATGTCAAGGGAGTGCCATGTTTTCAGGACCCAGGGCAGGAAAGAGGGAGTGTGGGTGTCCTCTGTGGCCCGGGAACCTATGAGACTGAGACTCACCCACAGCAACCTCGTGTGCGTGTTACACAGGAGCTGTGGCCACCTGGAGTCCCCAACTGAGGGCGAGCAGTGGAAGAGCAATGACCCATGAGGCTCTCTGGGATCTATTGGAAGAGAGTGACTGGCTACAGTCACTTTAGAGTGGGGTTTGTCCCTCGGGCAGGCCAAGCGATGGTCTGCGTGCATGTGGTACAGCTGTGTGTGCATGTAGGACACGGCGGCCCTGGCGTGCGAGGCCTCTGATTCAGAGGCACAGCTCACCCACCAGGCCTCCTCTGCTCATCTTTCCAGTTCCTTCGTTCCTTCCTTCTCCTTCCCTCCCTCTCTCCTTCTTTCTCTTACTCTTTTGTGTTTGGTATATGGAGAGGTTGACCCTTCCTGAGAAATAAGAGTGTGTGTGGGTGTGTGTCATGCTTAATGTCATTGTCTCCTCTGTTGTCAGCTAGCTGGGCAAGGATTGTCTCTTGTGAACTTGACACTTGCAAATGCTGTTGGACCTGGACAGTTACACTGGTCCTAGCTGCATGTGGAAGAGGGACATGAATGTGGGGCCCTGGCTACGTGCATGATGAGGCTCCCTGAGCACCCGGAGCTCATTTAGGTGCATGAGGCTGCACCGTAGAGGGGCAATGCTGCGTGGCTGCATGAAACCAGTGACAGTAGCCTAGGTAGTTGATTATGGCAACTGATGGTGATGCACATGGGTACTTGGGGCCATAATGGACTCCCACACTTCTGCCAAACTGCTGCTGTTAGTTCCTCTCCCCCTCACACACAAATTCCAAAGTAAGTGACAGGTTTTTGTTTTTTTTTCAGAACACCCAGCGTGCTGATTCTGTGCCTTCCTGTGCCCTTTACACCAACTCCTTCCTCCTACCCCTTAGGTGCTTAATTCATACTAATATGTAAACTTCCAATGGCTTATAATGTTCTTTTCTCTGAGAAAAGGAAAGGGGAAGAAGAAGTCCCTTTTATGTTAAAATTTCTCTTTTTAAAAATACATATTTTTAGTCATGATATTATACTGTAGTTTGGCAGTATGTTACCAGTAGAAGTAGATTGGATACCTAGGATCTCTCCGTATTATTTCTTCCAGTTACATGTGAGTCTACAATTATCTCAAAAAAAAGGATCTAATTTTTAAAAAGGATTAAAAAATCATTTTTATTCCAATTAAAAATTTCTCATCTATTTTAGAAATTAACTTTTTAAATAAAGTCTACGGAAGAAAATTAAAATTACTCATAATTCCATCCTCTGAGATAATCAGTTGGTATGTTTTTACATGACCATAATTTCTAAATTAATTAGAATCATACTGTATGGAATCATATAGTGTTCTGTCTTGCTCTTACCATTTAACATTGTATTTGAGCATGTTCTCATGTAATGAATTTTTTTCAAAACATTAAGACTGTAAAATATCCCATCTTATAGATATGCTATAATTTATGTTATCAGTCTTTTACTTTGGGGGCATTTAGGATATTTCCTATCTTTTTTATCATCAGAATATCTTTTATATATATCTTTCACTAACTCACTATTCATTTCCTTAGGATGGCTTCTTTGGGAATAGAAAAAGTAGCTTAAGGTTATAAATTTTTAGGTATGATATAATACAATACATGCAATACAATAAAATACACAGATTGTCCAGATTAATGAATTTTGACAGTTGTGTACAGTGATGTAAGCACCACTCAAAACAAGATATAGAACATTCCCACATATCCCCCAAGTTATTCCGTGTCCCTTTCTGGTCCACCACCCATTCTCCATCCCCACAGTAGCAACTACCTCCTGACTAGAATATCAGTGTTTTTAAGGCTTCCCATGGACATACAGTTCAGTCCCCACGTTTCAGAGAACCTGTATTCCTTGAGGATGGGGGAGGCCCATTTTTAAAGGGATTAAGACGTTGTGAGACCCACAAAGTGAAGTCACAATCATCAGTAACCCCAAGCCACTCAGACCATACTTAGGGTCTCCATGCACCCAGAATCCATGTTATCCACTGGCTGCCTCTGGTCTGCCTGCACCTGTACTTGTGAATGTGGGTCCTGTGACAAGTGGGCTGGAGTGTGCATGGGAAGGTGGGTCCGTGGTTGGGTGGGGGAGATGCTCCTGTGTGAGCAGAAGGTGGGCATGAATGAGGAAGACTGGGCTGGGGAGAGAATTTCCTTGGGTAGTCTGTGGGTCACCCCAGGCTGACCTGTTTTTCTCTTTACCAGGCTGTTCTTTGCTGGAGCCAGGGAGGGCCACCTTCCCAGCGTGCTGGCCATGATCCACGTGAAGCGCTGCACCCCAATCCCGGCCTTGCTATTCACAGTAAGGGCCCCTCCTTCTGCCAGCCCTACACACACCCTCCCTCTTTGTACTTGCTCTGAGCTAAAGTTCTCACTTCCCACACACAGCCCTGTCACCCTCCTGGTCTGCTCCCAGGTTTCACTGGGTTTTAGATAATCTGGCAAATGGTATACATGGGCTTTGTGAATATCAAGAGAAATAACAAGGAAAGACCCTGTGTCCTGAAACACCTTCAGGCTCTCACCCTGGCTCATTGCTATTCTCCCATCCTTTTGGGTCAGATTGAAGTGACTATGTCACAACTCTACAGTCTCATAAAGAAACCTCCTTTCTTGGCTCTCCCCTGCACTTGTTGCCCCCAGGATTGCAGCTTTGGGTCCCCACTCCTGGCCAATCACATACACGTCCACCACTCCCCATCAGTCTTCTTGCCTCAAGGAGGCTCTGCCTGTCTCTCAGGAAACATCACTGAAACAAATTCAGTGTTACAGGTACACCAAATAAGACAAACTATAAGGAAAGGAAGACTGGCAACTGAAAATGGAGAAAAGGAAACTTGGGGTAGGGAAGAAATGAGGGTAGAATGGCCTAGCGTAGAATCATTTAGAGGGGTAAAAAGAAAGAGCAAAGACTTGTCCCCACTGAGTCTTTTAAGTTACTCTTTTTTCTTTCTGGATCCTGAGTAAAATATTGAAAATGACTTCGGTCCATCAGAGAAGCAGTTAGATCAGGATAATTGAGAGCTCTCAGGAGTCAAGAGCCTTCATTGTACACCATGAGGCGGAGTTTCAGAATGTTCAGATACAAGATGAAGGCCATCATGATTGGTTAGCTGTGAAAGGTGCCCAGAGACCCCTAGTACTCCCAGTGAGACACAGACTTATTTCCAGTTTGAGCTATTGGTACAGTACTGTGACTGCAAGGCAAATACAGTCAGAATCTGGCTTCTTCATCCATTAAAATCTTCTAGGTTATTTTCACTGTCAGGTCTTACATGAGAACTGAACCTTCTTTTTTTTTTTTTTTTAAGATTTTATTTATTTATTTATTTGTCAGGGGCGGGGGAGCACACAGGCAGGCAGAGTGGCAGCAGAGGCAGAGGGAGAAGCAGGCTCCCTGCTGAGCAAGGAGCCCGATGTGGGACTTGATCCCAGGATGCTGGGATCATGACCTGAGCCAAAGGCAGTGGCTTAACCCACTGAGCTACCCAGGCATCCCTGAACCTTCTTTTGTTTTTGGTTTAAGATTTTTTTTATTTATTTAGGGGTGCCTGGGTGTCTCAGTGGGTTAAAGCCTCTGCCTTCACCTCAGGTCATGATCCCAGGGTCCTGGGATTGAGCCCCACATTAGGCTCTCTGCTCAACAGGGAGCCTGCTTCCTCCTCTCGCTGCCTGCCTCTCTGCCTACTTGTGATCTCTGTCTGTCAAATTAATAAATAAAATCTTTTTAAAAAAAAGATTTTTTTTTAAAAGATTTTATTTATTTATTTGACAGACAGAGCACAAGCAGGGGGAGGGGCAGCGGGAGAAGCAGGCTGCTTGCTGAGCAGAGAGCCTGATGTGGAGCCCGATGCAGGACTGGATCCCAGGATCAGGACCCAAGCCAAAGGCAGACACTCAACCAACTGAGCCACCCAGATGCTCTAAGAACAGAATCTTCTGTTGGCCTTAACAAATTAGCAGAGGGGCAGAACATGATTCCGAGAGAGCCACTGAGCTGATTTTGAAATTGTAAAGTGGATTCTATCAAGAAAACCTCATGGGGATGTTATGAGAGTTAAATGAGTTAATATTTGTAGAACACTGAGTACAGGGCTTGCCACCTAGCAAATGCTTTATAACTGTTTAGAATATTTAAAAAGGTGGAGGGGGGAGAAAAATAAATTACATGACTCAGCCAGGAGAGGATGAGGGCAGGAATAAAGCTTTAATCTGCAGTTAACAATCTTCCCTAAGGGATTGAAAAAAAAAAAAAAAAGGAAACACCAAAATTAGCTTGAGGTACAACCAGGGAAGAAATACAAATGAGACCAGCACTGCCTGTGTGGCCAAGCCAGTTGTTTATAGCCAGTATCTATTCTGACCAGTTAGTGCCCATGCCATACCAGTGGTTAAATATTTTGATTATCATTTCTGCAATAAGAAAGAATTTCCTGGCTATGAAGCTGTTAGCAATGGCCGGGATGCCTAGGGAGGAGAAGCTGTAAAGTCTCCATTTTAGGACATTGATAGTAAAATGGCATCGTCTGCCTAGAGGCAGGGGAACAATCTCCCACCTATAAACAGCTCCTTCAGTGTCCAGATACCTTACTGATCACTGATGAGCTTCTCCCGTTTCCCACAGTGCATCTCAACCCTGCTGATGCTGGTCACCAGCGACATGTACACCCTCATCAACTACGTGGGCTTCATCAACTACCTCTTCTATGGAGTCACAATTGCGGGACAGATCGTTCTTCGCTGGCAGAAGCCTGACATCCCCCGCCCTATCAAGGTGCGAGAACCTCCCCTTGAGATCCCTTTCCCCTCCTCTACAAATCTAGCTGCAGCTCAGATTTTTAAATCCCCTTGTTCTCAGCTGTTGACCACATATATGATCTACCTTCTCTATGATGGTAGCAGACCCTTTGGAAAGCAAGGGCCATGTATAAATGGGGCAGCCATTTCCATTTTCCACTGGAGACAGGACCAGAACAAATCACAGCTGGAAGAGTAAGTTAGATTAAATGATACTCTCATCAGGTTATTCCTTTGTTTCCTACAACTCTTATAAACACCGGTTGATTTTTCAAGGCTCCCTTACCTCTCTAGCATTTCCATGAATCCACTGGTATGGCCCATCTCCTCCTCCTCCCTCCATCCCATCCCTGAGTTCACTTGAACTATGTCTCCATCCCAGAGTGAGTTTCCTTCTCCCATCTGCCTATCCAAATTATAACTATTCCCCACATAGGCCTCAAGTTCCTCCTCTTCCTTGAAGCTTTCCAGTCCACTACAGCCCTCCATGAGCCTCCCTTTTTAAACTACTATAGCCTTATATGTAGTAGGGTGCCTGGTGAACCTACCGATTGCTGCAAGAGATAATGTGGTGAATGAACAGCTTTGCTCAGAACAAAATAGGCAAGAGCATTATGGGTTCTCCTGCAAATTAGAATAGAGCATAGACCTGAGCTATTTGAACAATCCTATTCTGGAAACAGGAGACTAGATCCTTCAAGAAGATTCTTCCAGCTGGGGATTTCAGCTTTCCAAATCTGTTTTCCACCACCACTTTCCTGTCACTCTTAGAAAGCTTGCTAGAAGGATGACAAGGTAGAATAACCCATCCCTCCTCCCAACACTTGCATACCCTCTGAGATGACAAGGAAGAGAAAAGCAGCTAAATATGGAGTCTTTTTTGTTTTTTAAAGATTTTATTTATTTATTTGACAGAGATCACAAGTAGGCAGAGAGGCAGGCAGAGAGAGAGAGGAAGGGAAGCAGGCTCCCTGCTGAGCAGAGAGCCCGATGTGGGGCTCAATCCCAGGACCCTGGGATCATGACCTGAGCTGAAGGCAGAGGCTTTAACCCACTCAGCCACCCAGGCGCCCCCTAAATGTGGAGTCTTGAAGAAGACTCTACTGGGCACTCCCAGCTGTGGCCAACAAGATGGCCAATAAGCCCATAGAGCTGATGCTTCTTTCTGAATAAAATCAAGGTCACAGAGTGCCTGATAGTATGGTAGGTTCCCTGACTTCTTGGATCTTGGCAGACTTACCTTCTCAGATTGCTTGAGAGAAACACATTGAGACTGATCCTGACAAGAAGGATGGACATTTGCCACATGGTGCCCAGATGAGGGCCCTACCTAGAACTGGGAAAGGAACAAGGAGTATGACAGACCTGGGCCACTTCCTTCTTGCCCCTCACTTATTTCTCCACCTCTCTTCTACTCTAGGATGTCAGCAAATATATACCAATAAACCAGCGAGCCTATCAGTCCCCATGGGCTTCCCTGGCTGAAGCATGGATGACAAGGACTTATTTAGCCTCTGCCCAGGAGAAAAGAGAAAGGCATGAGGATCATTCCCTTCCTAGTTGCCCTTCCTCTTCCCATCCTACTACCCAAGTTCACCAACATTTGTTGACATAATACTTGATCTATCAGGGCTTGGGGTGTGGGAGCCATAGAGCCAAGTGAAGCCTAGCCTTTGCCCTCAAAGGTGCCTCTCTGTGGATTGAGAAGAGGGAGAACACCCTGATCCTGGGGACCACGGGATCCACACAGCTAACAGCACGTCTGTTCCACAGATCAACCTGCTGTTCCCCATCATCTACCTGCTGTTCTGGGCCTTCCTGCTGATCTTTAGCCTGTGGTCAGAGCCCGTGGTATGTGGCACTGGCCTGGCCATCATGCTGACAGGAGTGCCCGTCTATTTCCTGGGTGTTTACTGGCAACACAAGCCCAAGTGTTTCAATAACTTCATTGGTGAGTTGTTAAAAATGCTGGGTGGCTAGAGGATCTCCTTGTCTGAGTTAGGTCTCCTGGTCAGGAGGCCTAGGCTGGTCCACAGAGCTCCGGAGAAGAAGACGGGGCAGGAAAGTGTGGGTACCTTCCCAGAGACCTCTGAGGAGAGGAGAACAGCTGAGGTTTGCATACAGACCCTAGAGCTGGAAGAATAGGCACCCTGACAGCCATTCTGCAGGAGCTGCCCTGGGCAGAGGCCAAGGGAGATCCTGGAACTGGTAGTCACCAGGCTTAGGGAAGGTGGGGGACTAGGGCTTTGATGGGAATGGGCAGCCAGCAGATGGGCTGCCCAGAGCCCCAGGAAGAGGCAAGGTGGCTGTCTCCTGGAATGGAAGTCTCCTGAAGGAACCGGGGCTCTGCTGAGGCAACACCTGGGGCAGGGGAGTGGAGCAGGGTCATGGCCGGCTTGGCGGGGCGGGTGGGATGCTCAGCACTGACCCATTCTGTGTAACTTCCCATAGAGTCACTAACCCTCGTGAGCCAGAAGATGTGTGTGGTTGTGTACCCCGAGATGGAAGCAGGCTCGGGGAAAGAGGAGATAAATGAGGACACAGAGGAGCAGCGGCAGCCCATCTACCAACCCATGGCCTCCAAGGACAAGGACTCGGAGCAGCCCCAACCCTGAGAACCACCACCGCCTCTCAGCTGGCTACTTCCTCCTATACCCCATTTTTGCTCTCCTTCCTTGCCTAGGTCCCCCCAACACACACACACACACACACGAAACTATAGACAAATACACTGACATTTGTCAAAGAACTAGCCTCTCGCCACCAGGGCCTATGTCCAAAACCCTCACCAGGGCTGCTCCAAGAAGTGGGAGGAGAGTGGAGCTTCTGGCGGTACCCCACAGGGCCCTCCCTCCTCAGGAGCCCAGTCAGTACTGCCTTCCCGCCCCATTCCTGAGCCCAAGGGAGGCCTCTGCTCAGAGAACCGGAAGCAACAGTGAGTCAGTTGGGGAGGGACAGACTCAGGCAAATCTGTCATCTTTAAAGGTCAGCTGGAGAGACTGGTATCACCCTCCCTTTACTAGGGACCCAAGAAATGAGAGATGCTTCCCTCTGCCCTCTCCTCTCCCCCTCCCCATGGTACCTCCCCCCACCCCATCTTGGGCTCCCTGTCCAGAACAAGGTTCCTGGCAAGACATCACCTCCCTACTGAGCTAAGGACCAATAAGCAGGAGAACCGCCCCCTCCCCCTAACTCAAGCCAGGCCTGTGGAACAGATTGGGAAAGCCTCAAATTGCAGAAACCCAGCCCTGCCCCGTCTCCTTCATCCTGACCCCCACTCGGTGCCAAAGCTTCCTGAAGCCAGAAAGTCTTCTTATTTTCGATGTAGAGGACATTTCTCTCCTAATGGCAAAGCTGCTTAGCTCCTCCCTCCCCACTCCAGTGAGAAGGAACAGTCACTCCATGATCCCTGCAGCTACGCCCCCCACATACCTCCATGGAACCAGCACTGCTGGCAGCCCCCATTGTGCCCTTTCCCTCTTCTCTGGCTTGGCTCCGGGACCAACTGGTATGAAGGCTCCCCAAGACCTTCAGGCCGGAAACCCAAGCCAAATCAGCCTTAAATCACCTCCTATCCAAGAACTGGACCTAAAAATACTCCCTGATTTCTAATCCTCAGGACAGACCTGGTATGAAAAGCCTTTCTGGAATGGAGGGTGCTTTCCCACCCACCCCCCAGAAGTGTGCCCATCCCATAACCTCAGAGACTGTGTGGGGAGAGAGTGTCTTCTGAAGGCCAGTTCCTTCCTCCTCCCCCAACTCCGACACCTCCCCTTCTGGTCCCACCACTGCCCTGTCTTAGGACAGCCTCCCAAACAGAATGAAAGGGCAGTGGCAGAAAGTACCCATTTTGGAGACACATTCTGGTTTGTGCACTTCTGGCCGTCCTGTGGGCAGAGGCTGCCTTTCCCTGCGCTCCAAGGGAACACCACCATGTTTACCCTGGGCCTTGCAGCCTCCCTACCACACTTGATGTGCTAAGGACTAGGATCCTTTCATCCCAAAGCAGGAGGGCCCCCTTTCCTACCTCCCCCTACCACCTGCTTCGACTAGAATATGCTGGGAGTCCTCCTGGCTTGCTTGGCTTTCCCAGCTTCCTACCTGGCCTGCCTGACTGCCTCCCCCCAACCCCAACTGGTGAGATGTCAGGTTTGGTTTGAGTTCCGGTCCCTTCAGAGTGGACCCCAGGTGTGCTGGGCCTGGCTCCTGGAAGGTCAGGGGACCACCCTCCTGTTCCCTCTTCTCATTCCACCAACCTCCATCCCTCCTTCAATTGTTAGGGTTTATTTGTTTGTTCGTTTGTTTCGTAAAGTGAATGCCTTACTTTTTTGGATAAATATTTTTGAAGCTGGCATTTCTATTTCTTTTAAATTTTTTAATGTAAGGTTGTTTGGGTGGGGAGGGCATTAGTTATACCTGGATAATCTTCTGTCTTTGAGTTGGTCTAGGGTTAGAGTTTGTTTTGTGGAGGGTTTTTTTTTTTTTTTTCTTTTGATGTAATAAAATTTTAAATGGAAACGAAGTTGTTGGTGGTAGTAATTCAGTGACCTTCTGAGACGGAGTCCCCGGGCATTTCCTATCTTCGTCAGGACTTTTGTTGCTAAGTTCCTTCCTGGATGGCATTCCCAGAGGCCCTTGCTCTGTCCCAGGGACCCAGTACCAGCACACTCAAAAACTCTCTTGCATTTTTTGGCGGGGAGGGGTTGGTTTTTAACTACCTTTCATTTTGAACCAAAAACTTCATTTCTTCAGTGAAGTCCCAAGGTGTTCATTAAGTTCCTGCAAACTAGCTAGGAAGACCATCACCACTGCCCAGGTGGGAAGGTAGCTGGCAGACAGGACTTAGCTGAGTGGAGGGAGGCAATGGCAGAGTGGTTCTCCAAGGTCTGGTCAGCCAAGCCTTCTGGCACTGGGACAGCTGGCACTGAATGGGAAAGGAAGGGATGGACTGAGCCTATGGAGAGAAGCCAGGGGCACTTAGGAAAGCAGCCAGCCAGATCCAAGGGGTTTGACAGAAGGGACTGGGACGTGAGGCAGGGTCCCCTCAGCTGCACGGAGCTGAATGAGAGGGCCGTGTCTAGTCTGCGGTCTAGGAAGGCTGTTGAGTGGGGACAAAGGAGGAACCGGGTACGGTAGGGACACGTCCACTGGTGATTTGGGTTAATTGCTGGAGGAAGTTGATGGGATTAGACCCAGTGCTTGCTTGGAGTGCCTCCTTCGTGGGCAGCCGTCCCAACTGCCTGTTCTGGGGCAGCATTACTCCAGAGCCAGCACGTCTGACAGACATGAGCAGGGGAGGGGGGTGTTAAGACATCATCCTCCACCATGTGGGACACGTGAGGACACAGGCAGGCAAAATGCCTCACTCCCAGTCCCCACCCAGCCCCAACACTCCTCATCTGTGGCTGGCATTTTTCTAGACTGAGGCTGGAGGCGTGCCAGTCACAGGGCACAGACGCTTGGCTCTGAGTTCCAGCTCAGCAGCCACCAAACAGCTCTGTGTCCTTGGGCAAGTCACTTAACCTACTTAGTACTTTCTGAGAAAAGAAAAAAAAAAAAAAAAGGTTGAACCGAATCTCAAAGCTTTCCTCAATCTTCAGCCCAAGGTTGTCCCCAGATACTGACGGCAAAACTGGGCAGAGGCCAGTCTTATGCAAGAGGCTGTCCCCGAGGTCTCAAATCCACACTTTTGAACCCCTTCTTCCCCAACACACACACTTTTCCTTTTCATGGGCTGCCACTGTATTCTCCATGTTGCCCTGTTCCAGCAAGTCCGGCCCTCCCCAAAGCCCCTCTCGCTCTGTGGAGACACTCACTTCTATCCATCACCAGCAGCCCCCCTCCCCACATAAGTGACACATGCTGATCTTTTTAACCTGGGCCATGGTAAATGTGGGTGTCCTCCAGAGCACAAGTTATTTATGTTTAGCCTGGGCCTTTACCCAGTCTTAACCCTGTCAGTCCTTTAATGGTAGGAATTCAGATGCTCTGACCTTAGGGAATTTGGGGGGGGGGTGTCACCGAAATCATAGCTGCATAAGCATTCATTTGTTAATTAGTCACACAACACACCTTATAACCATTGTGTCCAAGGAGTTTGTTAGGTGCTGTGAGAATAGCAAACTTATTCCCGAAGTTTCTGGGTCAGCACAGATTTCAAATGCTTTGTTCCATTGTCTCCATAAAAATATTCATACTTGACAATCCACCTTTCGTTAATTTTTATTCAGGCAATACGGTCACCACAGCTGAAAAGCTTCAAAAAATGGATCTGACCCTACCCTCGAGGAGCAAATCATCTACAGGGAAAGAGGGCGAGAACGCTCCTGGCTCATAGGCACTGCTGACTGCCCACCCTGCCCCCTTGGGGAGGGGGGACCTCCAGCCATGGCAGACAGGAGCTGAATCTGCCAGATCCCCAGAGCCTGCACTGTGTCTGCTACTTCCGTGCCCCAAAATGCCTGTTAAACTGAGGCATCAGATGGGGCTGTAGATAATGCCTGCTTAGGACACTCAGATAAACTGCGGGTGGTGGTGGGAGGAAGGGCGGAAGACTCAACATTGCTCTCCATACAAAGTTTCATTAAACAATCTGACAAAGTAGAAGTTACTACTGCCATTTTACAAGTAAGGTTAAATAACTTGCCCAAGGTCACCAGACTGGGATGTGACAGAGGCAGGATTTAAGCCCGGGTCTCTCTGACACTCCACCGCTGCCATGCTTGGCTGGCTCCCTGTTGTAAGGACTTGGTGAAGGAGGTGATCTTTGAACTGAGGCCTGTTACAAGGTCACTAAGAAAATATACCTGCACTGTTTCCATTAAGGCAAACAGGTAGCAACTGAAGCAGAAAGGAGAAAGAGAGCCTGCTGACCAGGGAGGGCTTCATTCCACACCTGAGCAACTCCACAGAACCCAAGACTCCCCCAGCTCTTGTCTGGGACTGCCCTCCCCATCCCTGCTCCTGTCCACACCCCCCTCCTCCCCTGCCCAGATATCCAGAATGCTTCCTGCCCTCCCCAAACTCCTCGGTTACTGGGAAACGTAATGTCAGTACTCCAGCAACGTCAGCCACCAGCCTAGAAGGTGAGGGACTGGAGGGAGATCACTTATCTCCCCCTGGCCCCAGCCTTTCTCATTTCCTGCCAGCTCTATTTGCACACTTCCCTGCTTCCTCCAGGGCCCCGTTCACTGGCTACTGACGCACTTACCCCCCCACCACCCTCCCACCCACGCGGCAGACTAAGGGCAAACAGGGCTCTCTGAGTCACACAGCTCCCCCTTTCTCTATCCCTAATTGCCTAGGGGTTTCAAGAACTAGTCCACTGCCTTTCCCCCCCAAGAGCAAAGTTGCATCCTTGTCTGACCTTGGGCGGTTGGGCCTTTCAGCCTAATTTCCCTCCTTGATAAGGCATATTTAAAATGGCATAGGTCTTGCTTTCCTTCCTACTTAACTCACAGGGAACCGATCAGTATGGAAAAGTGAATGTTTCAATTACCAAAAAGAGCATAACTCCAGAAAACGTCAGGCCTTAACCGTCATCACTACTTCAAAGTCGGAGAGGCCTAGAATTTCTGCTCATTGAGACAGGACCCTCGCCCCAGTCCTCTCAGCCTGCCCACTCTCCCAGTAACTGCGCTGCAAGACCCCACCTCACCACGATTCCCCTCCCTCCTCCCAGAGGCCCGGCAGGATCCTGCCCTTGCAAGGGCTGCGGAAGCCTGCCCCCTGCCGTCCACCGGATGCCTGACCACAGCAGCCCCTCTAGTTCCGCATTCTGGGCCAATATTGCCACCTGCTGGTCAACAGAGGCATTCCTGCCAAACTGAGGTAGTTCAGCTCTGGTTACCTGTTTGACCCAAGGTCCTTTGAAAGGGAGATGAGACAACCTACCCTTCCGTTAGGTACCCAACCTATCCTTCCGGTCCCTGAGCTCTGTCTCCAGGATGCACATAGATCTCCCAATGCCAGGTCAGGGCTCTCAGAGAAAGGACCCTAAACTGTGCCCAGAAAAGCTCCTGGGGTTGATGGGGTGGTGGGGAGCAAGGGAGGGAGGAAGATGCTGCCTGGAAGGGTAACTCTCCTGACGCAGAGGCAGGCCTGTCTGCACCTGCTTACTCTATTTTACCATTCAGTGCCACCCATATCCCATCTGCGTCTGTCCCCACTGTGGCCTGGCCCTTGGTGTACCCTACTTGTTAAACCTTCTGGCCTCCATGGGGTGCTCCCAGCATTTGCCAATGATCAAAGAGCCAGTGACGCATTTCTGCATCCTTTCCCTCTTCTGGACCTCTAGTCCCTTTTGTAGGTGAAATTCAAGGTAAAAACAGAACCACAGCAATGCCTCTAACAGGAGAGAGTGGGGAGTTCCCAGAGGAAAAAGAAAAGGGAAGGGAGAGGGGGCCCAGCATGAGACCCAAAGTGCCGAGCATGGGCTTCTCCTGGAGCCCCTGAAGCAGTCCCAGGAAGAGATGATGACAAAAGAGAAGGCTTCTCAAGCCTCACAAGAGGAAGTGGACCCAAGAGACACGCATCGAGGTCAGAGAACGGCCACGCAGGAGGAAAGACAGCAAGCCGAGCTGCAGGGAGTGCCTGAGCCCTGCGGTCCCAGGCACAGGAAACAGGGCTGAGCCCCAGGACCAGAGCAGGGGGCAGAGCACCAACCTGAGGCTCCCGCAGTGCAGGGCAGCTGGAAGGGGGAGCACTGGAGCCACCCACCAGAAGAGTGCGGCTGTTGGCTCCTGGGGCAGGGGCCTGCCTGGGCCTGGGGCACAGGGCCCAAGTCCGGAGCAGGTACCTCAGCCCAGCCTTGGCAATGAGCGACAGTGCCAGGCTGCTAGGGCCACCCTGGGCTAGAAGCATCAGAGGGTTTGGGCTATTGCACAAAAACCTAGCAAATGAGCGTGCTCTGCACCACAGGACCCCGTGTAGAGCTTGGTCGCAGAACTTACCACTATAACCCCCTCAAACAACGCCCCTGGCCTGCCCCCAAAAGAATGCCCTGGGGGTGGGGCTACAAAAGGAAAGGACTGCCCCTGGGGGGAGGTGGAGCCCAGCCTTGCTGGGGGACAGAGAGGGAGGCGTGTCAAGGGAGGAGCTCAGATCAGGTCGGGGGTCGGCACTGGAAGAGGGTTTTCTCTGTTCATTCTGACTTGGCACCTCGTTCTGCACAGAACTTTTTGGAAGTCGGAGGGAGGAGGACACTCAGAGTGAGGTGTTGCCTTCAGCGAGGACTCTGGAATCCCCTGGACTCAAGAGGAAAGGGGGAGGCATTCCCAGAAGCATCAGCCAGGCATCTCAGAGCCCTGGCTTGGACCCTGACTAAGGAGTGCTCCCAACTGCTAAATAGGCCAGGGGCCCCATTTCTTTAAGCCCTGAATCCCTCCCTCTGGGGTGCGCCCTGCCCCTCCCTAAGTCACCCCAGGGAGAGAGGGGGGAAAAAAGGGAAGAGAAAAGAGGCATTGACTACAGAGGAAGGAAAAGGAAACAGCAGAGGTGGGAGGAGAGAGGCCACTCAGGAGTGGGTGACAGAGGAGAACGGAGAGGGCAGATCTAGGGCAGATCTAGGGCAGGGGGAGATAGGGAGAGGGCAGGCAGAGCATCCCAGAGGGTGCCCCAAGAGTAGGGCAGCAGGGGCGGGGAGCCGAGGGGGCGGGCCGGCCATGTCCCACGGGACCTACTACGAGTGTGAGCCCCGGGCTGGCCAGCAGCCTCTTGAGTTCTCAGGGGCCCGAGCGGGGCCCGGGGAGCTGGGGGACATGTGTGAGCATGAGGCTTCCATCGACCTCTCCGCCTACATCGAGTCTGGGGAGGAGCAGCTCCTCTCCGACCTCTTCGCGGTGAAGCCCGCACCTGAGGCCCGAGGCCTTAAAGGACCCGGAACCCCTGCCTTTCCCCACTACCTGCCGCCGGACCCACGGCCCTTCGCCTACCCCCCACATACCTTCGGCCCTGACAGGAAGGCCTTGGGGTCTGGCATCTACAGCAGCCCAGGGAGCTATGACCCCAGGGCTGTGGCTGTGAAGGAGGAGCCTCGGGGGCCAGAGGGCAGCCGAGGGGCCAGCCGCGGCAGCTATAATCCTCTACAGTATCAAGTAGCACACTGTGGGCAGACGGCCATGCACCTGCCCCCGGCCCTGGCAGCACCCAGCCAGCCCCTGCGCGTCCTCAAGGTAAGTGCAGGTCAAATCTCGTTCCTGCCACCCAGGGGCTGGAGGGAGACCAATGCCAGGTGGGGCACTCTGTGCTCTGTTTGCGCTTAGGGGTCAGTGTTTGGTTTTGCTCTGGGAGACCCACCCACCCCCAAACCCTCTGTGCTCACCGCACCACCACGACCCTGCTTTGCTTCTCTGTCACTTCCTTCTCACCCTGAACCCCACCATGTGGCTGGGATCCCGGGCGTCCTACAGTCCCTGCGGCCAGCTGACTTGCCCGGACCTCGAGACCCATCACTCCCTTCCTCTTGTTTCTCTGCCGCCTGCTTCTGGAAGGGGAAATGCCTACCAATTGTTAAGACTAGAGCCTCAAAAGAAATTGAAGGAAAGTGTCCTCAGACAGTGTGGGAATGGGAAAGAGAGTCTGGGTCAGAGCAGGGGTCCCTCTGCACGTGGCAGGGCGATGGCTGTTCTGATCGGGAGACCAGAGCTGGCTCTGGACCCCGGACCTGTTTGATGCCTGGGCGTTCTCCGACTGCTGCGATTCCCGCCCGGCCGCCACTCTGCGTCCTGGCCAGCCCTCACCTCTGGTCGGTCTGTGCCTTCCCCTCCAGGCCCCTGTGGCCGCCGCCGCACCCCCCTGCAGCCCCCTCCTCAAGGCGCCATCCCCAGCTGGCCCCTCGCACAAAGGCAAGAAGGCGGTGAATAAGGACAGCCTGGAGTACCGGCTGCGGAGGGAGCGGAACAACATCGCAGTGCGCAAAAGCCGCGACAAGGCCAAGAGGCGCATCCTGGAGACGCAGCAGAAGGTGCTGGAGTACATGGCGGAGAATGAGCGCCTCCGCAGTCGCGTGGAGCAGCTGACCCAGGAGCTGGACACCCTTCGAAACCTCTTCCGCCAGATCCCTGAGGCCGCTAGCCTCATCAAGGGCGTGGGGGGCTGCAGCTGAGCCAGGCTGACAGACTATGGCACCAGCCCCTCCCCCTGCCCCGGCCCAGCCTGACCCTGGGGATCCCTACCCTGCTGGGGCCCTAGAGCCCCTCACAGGCCAAGCCTGAGACAGAGACCGTGGACAACTGGCAGCGGGTGGCAAGGGAGGAGGGCAGACCCCAGCATAATGATTCTGTGGCGGAATAAAATTGCACTATGACTCAGTAATGGGCCTACGCCCCGGGCCTGGGAATTGGGGGGAGGGGGTGTGTACACGTGGGACATGGGGGCTCCAAGGGCAGGGAGGGCCTGTTGCTGGGTCTGCATATCTCTTGGTTCTATTCCCAGATGAATATCCAAGAATAGAGATACACTACCCACAGCTTGCCCCCAGCACACCACACGGCCAGGCTGTGTGTCTGCCACTCTGCTCCTCTCTTCCCCCGCCCCCACCCCAGCCCACTCTGTCCTTCCAGATGATGAAGGCACCCCACCCGACAACCCCACCCGGCCTGCGGCAGCCTCTGGATACTTCCCTAACCGAGTTCTGTGGCATGTGGGGGAGATCCCAGTGCCACCCAGTCCCTTATGCCTAGGCCTGCTGACCCCAGCGCCTTGAAATATAGGTCTGGGAGCTCCTGTCAGCTTCCAGATGGCTCTGCCATATTTAGGGCTCCTTAGCGCTGCAGCCAGGACTCTACCACTTCTCTCTGGTTCCACAACTTGAGCCCACCAGCCTGACATCCGCCACCCCCCCGTGGCTCCCACCCACTCCCTCATTGTCCCTCACTCCCTGGGACTCGGGTTCCCCATAGCACTAGAATCTGAGTGCCTGCGGGGAGACTCCATTGGGAAAGGCCTCGAGACCTGTGTGAACAGGAGAAAGTTGATAATGAGGAAAATAATCCACCTGTGCCAGTGAAACCCCCTCATGTGAAGCATATCCTCTTTCATGGAGCTCTAGCCCAGGGGCATCCATCTGAATCTCCCTCCTGTTTTTGCTAGCTGTGCAATGCAAACCAGTTACCTGTGTGCCTCAGTTTCCCCATCTGCACCATAGAAGGAGGCAGCATTAGTACCCACCTCACAGTGTTGTTGTATTCATAGACAAACATGGCCTGGCACATGGTAAGATGACCAGTCATTATTATTCCATTTTGCTAGAACTGAAAGGACCTTAGGATCTTATCTAAACTTCTCACTTTGCAGGTGAGGAAACTGAGGCCTTGAGTGGGGAGTGGGTGGTAGTGGGGTGCTTAGCCAGAGTCACACAATTGCTTAGAGGCAGCGCCAAAAATAGCTCCAAAAAAAATCACGGATCTCCGGAGGTGCTGGAGGAGACCTCAAGAGATCGTCTGGTGGGCTTTGGCCTCAGACGAGCAAGATAGTGAGAGCCACATCTTACAGATAAAGCGGCTGAGGGCCAGAGGGGATAAGAGACATTCTCCTGACACTCTCTCTGTCCCTTTGCTGTGTCAGCACAGGGCACCTTCTCTAGGCCATGCTCATGCCCTCTCCACAGAGGCACACCGCACGGGGCGGGCCTGCCAGTTCCATTCAGCAAGTAACCAAGGACTGTCAAGACACAAGACGCAGTGCGGGCCAGAGTATCTCCCAGACCACCAATGTTATGTAGGCCCCTGCTGAGAAAGCCCGAGTTGGAGGTCAAGGAATAACTTTCTGAGAGGGGAAAGGCAGGATCCTCTCAGTCTCTTTTCTCTCTCCCACCCTTCCCCTTATTTCCACACCCCTAGCGGCAGAGACTTCCTATGTGTTGGGCACCTGTGTGCACCATGCCTGCCTCACTTAGGACTCAGCCCCTCTCCTGCCTTTGCCTCTGTGTCCGTCAGGCACTCTCTCCTCCACCTGTCCCTGGAGCCTACTGTCCCAGATCTGGTCTGGGTAGATAAATTCGAACCTCGCTGGATGGTTTATTCCCTCACCAGTGGGCGTCCTGAGTTCATAAGGGGGAGATGCCCGTCTCCATGGATGCCCAGGAGAATCCTACACCTCGCTTCTAGCCCAGGGGGATGGGGTTGCATAAGGGGGGTTTGTACAGAACAGGGTAAGTGACTCAACCTCCGGATTTCCTCCTCTCAGCTCAAGACCACTGCCCCTTGACTTATTTTCAAGGTTCTGGGTGATGGAACCTTCGGTTGCTTCAGCATCAGCCCGGAGCTGCTTTCCCACCATTCAGAACTGGGTCTCCTCCCAGCCCCCCACCACCCTGTGGCTCCTTGAGGCAGGGGCCTGGCACCAGGACTGCAGAAGAGTCATGGCCCCGGCTTCAGAAAAGAGCACACCTGGTCCGTGCATGAGCACAGGTGGCGAACATGGCCCCAGATCTCTGGCAGATCACGTCCCAGGGAGGTGACAGGTAGCCTGAAGACACATTTTCTGAATCAGGCTTTTCACCTGACCTCGACTGGTGTGGGCCAGAGTAGACTTATTCAACAAGTATTTGTTAAACATCTTTCCTCTTGTGGGTCCTCGTCGGGTGTCAAGAACACTGTGGTGACCAAGACAGACCCAGGTCTTAGCCGAATGGGCGGGAAGAAAAAAGCACCACGATAGTGCACACTAGGTGTCTTCCTTTGCCCTTCTAGATCCCCTCAACCCCTGGTCATCCTGCTGTGCTCCAGGTGGGACAGGATGTTGCACGGAGGATAAAGTTGAGTGCTTCTCCCCCAGCTCTCTCTTATCGGGGACGGGCACCTTCCATTGTCCCCTCTCACAGATGCCACCCTTATGGCCTTGGGGGCAGTAATGGAGCCTGCGGCAGCTAGCCAATGTCTTCATCATTCCTTGCAGCTCTCCCTCAGTCCGGTTCCTTCACACCTCTACAAAGCACCTTCAGTAAATTCATTAATTACTCCACTCGGGAAAACCAAATACACAAGCAGGAAGGGAGGATATTTTTGCTGGGGTGGTCAAGGACAGCTTCTCTGAGGAGGTGACATTGAAGTTGAAACCTAAAAAATTTCAGGGAGGAGGCAGACGTGCCAAACTGGCGGGGAGGCCTAAGACATCCGATGATCAAGAAAAAGAAAGGAAGCCAAGGAGGCTGCCTGAATGGAAAGGAGGAGGAAAGGGAAGAGCAAGAAAATGCCTTCCTCCATCTGGAATGAAATTGCCAAGAACTTTCTTTCCATTCCCTCTGCAGGAGAGCTCAGTCTCTAAGAAGCCCATATGGGCTAGAGAGCAAGATTCTAGTACCCAAGCCCTTTCTCCCAAGTTGCTGTAGGGAAAGAAGAGGCAGAAAGGAGGAGCCCCAAGGCACTAATCCTCGGGACACACTGACTTTAAGAAACCAGCAAATCAAGATCCAAACAGCATACACGTGCATTCCCATTGGTTTAGACTCTACAGTGGGATCAGGCCCAGTTTTCCCTCATGAGCTGAGCCTGGAACCCAGATGAGAATGCTGAGCTGAAAGTCAGGATCTCAGGCCTGGGGGAAATGGCAGAGGAGAAGGAAGGCTGTTTGGTGATACTGGGAAGAGAGAGGAAGCTGCCCAAGGTGAGCCAGCTAAGGTCAGTCCTGCAGTGGCTGCTTGTGAAAGCCGCTCCCCTGCTCAGTGCACACCTCCCACCCCACCCCCCACGATTGCCACACGCCTGGGCCCCCAGGGCCCCCATCCCAGTGTTGCAAGATCCCGGTTGGGGTTGTGGGGGTGGAAAGGGGCCTCTTCGCCTCCACCCCTACCCTGCTCCAGTGAGGGAGGGGGCTATAGGATACAGGGGGCTGTATAGGAGATGCTGAAGCAGCGATAGCCAGGGCTGGCTGAGGGCCTGTGTGCCTCCTCTCCGGCAGGCCAGTCACTTCCTGTCACCCTCGCCAGCCCCCAGCAAGCACACCTCCCCTTTCAGCCTGTGCTACTCCTAAGTGGGAATGGTCTAGTTCGGACAGGACTTCTGACTGGCCCCTGTCAGTGCAACTATAAGCAGGCCTGGTCCTGGAAAACCTTCAAAGGCACAGGAGGCTACCCCGCTGGAGACATGGTCGGTGTTCTTAGAGGAAAATGGCTGCCACTGGCCACCAACTCTGACTTCCGGAAGAGCAGAGGGGTCCTAGGACTTGGGAACTGGCAGGCTTCCTAACAGGGAGAGCCCCACCTACAGAGCTGCGACCTTCCCTTTGGTTTTAGAAACAGAGATCTGAGGTAGGTAGAGGCAAGCCACATACAGAATGGCTCCCACAAGCCAGACTTGCTCCGAGGCCCCCAACTTGTCCAAGCCTATGTTGCCCCCCACACCTAGCACTGCTGGCCCTGGCCAGGTCATCCCACCCTGCTGCAATCGGGACGGTTTGCAAAACGCCTGCTCGCTCCCGCTTTGTCACCATCTGAGGTTAGGGCTGCACTTGGGAGATAAGCCCAGGCCCCACCCGCCCTCCAGAGCGAGCCCGCCGGCCTGCTGCAATCGGGACGGTTTGCAAAACCCCGGCTGGCTCCCGCTCTGTCACCATCTGAGGTTAGGGCTGCGCCCCAAGATAAAGTCTAACCCCGCCTACGGGCTGGGCCTCCAAACCTCTCAAGCAGCAGGGCCAAGGGACAAGAGCTCCTGGGAAGCCACTCAGGGTCTGGAAGCCTCACTCAGGCCCAGCACAGAGATGCCTCTGCCTGGTCTTCTCCTCCCTGCTTTTCCCCTCCATCCCTAACCTCACCTCTGCACACCACCCATCCTCATTACCATCCTGTCCCCACACTGCCCATCTCCTCTCCTCACCTTCTACCTTACATCCCCACCTGCCCTCCCCACTCACATCCCTCCTGTCTCCTCACCATGCCCATTCATGTATTCATTTGCTCAAAAAATAATTATAGGGGTGCCTGTGTGGCTCAGTTGATTAAGCGACTGCCTTCAGCTCAGGCCATGATCCTGGAGTCCTGGGATTGAGCCCCGCATTGGGCTCCTTGCTCAGCGGGAAGTCTGCTTCTCCCTTCAACCCTCCCCACCTCGTGTTCTCTCTCTCTCTCTCTCACATAAATAAATAATCTTTAAAAAAAAACTTATAACACCTACTTCAGGCTGGACACTTTGCTTGTTATAGAAGCTACAGGATAAAGGAGGAGAGCAGTTCCTGCCCCAGTTACAGATCCATGAAGGGGATAGACACACACAACACCTCAAATAAATTGATTATTCTAAATGGGAAGGGGTATGTGGCAAAAGCAAAGGGTGACTGGGATAGATGTTAACAAGGGCACCTGACTGAAAGGTGAAGGTCAGGCAAGGCTTCTTTGAGGAAGTAACACACAGACATCTGCAAGGTGAGGGAGAAGTCAGACAGGCAAAGGGCAGGGGTTCCCAGCAGACAGAGAAATGCATGCCAAGGCCCCAGTCAGGCCCTTCCTGGTCACTGATGGACTGGGGAAGAGACCGAGTCAGAGAGGGGCTGAAGCCACATCTCCCTCTGAAGGAATCCAGAGCATGGGAGGGATGAACCACCTCCCAAAGGATGAGGATATTTCCTGTCCTCTGAGGAGAAAGAAGGGATAGCAGCAGCGATAGATACAAGTGCAGGGAGGATGAAAAAGGCGGTGCCTTCGCCTGTTCTGTCCAGTGGCTCTGTCTTTACCAGGACAGAGGAGCTCAGTGCTAGGGTCCGAGCAGAGGCTCAGAGGAGCAAGACCCCAGGGGCTGTGAGGGAAGAGGACTGAGATCTCTGACTTGAGGGCGCCCCGCTAAAGTCAATGATGCCAGTGGCGTGACTGCAGGCTGTCCTCTGGGGTGATTGCCCTCAGTGGTCCTTAGCTGCTGGGGGCCAGTGTAGAGAAGACAAACATTCGGGGGCAGAAGGCACAGGACAGACAGTGAAGGAAATCCCTTTCAAAGGAGGGATTTGGTGATGAGCCTGGAGGTGAAGATGAAAAGACAGGAAGGGCCAGAGGTTCTTCCATGAGCCCCTAGAAGAGCGGCAGTAAGCCCACTTGAGCAAACCAACGGTAAGGAAAGGAGATCATATCAGAGTGGGTGATGTTTGATTCAGTTATTTCATAGGTGCTACAGTTTCTGGTGATGATAAGGCTCCCGGGAGTGGCTTGCTGAAGTGGAACAGAGAATGCTGGAGATGGGCCAGCGAAGGAACTGAGAGGTCAGTATGCCAGATGGAACATCCACATGGACCATGAAGTCACCAAGACATGCTCTGCTCGTCCCCATCCTCTCCCACTCCCTCTCCTCATCCTAGCTGGCCTCTACCTCCTCCCCTTTCTCCTTAACGCCTTCCCTCCCTGTCCCTGATTTCCTCCTCTCACCTTGTCCCTTCCTGTCCTCTTCATCTTCTGCTCTGTGGTCTGCCCCACCCTCTGCCACAGCGCATCCTCTCCTTACCCTTCTTCCCTCCCGTCTCCACCCATTCTCCCCGCTCCCCCTCTTTCTCAAGCTGCTTCTCTGATCAATCGATCTTACTTTTAGTCTCCACGCTGTGCACTTGAGAAAATGATAGCATGGTGGCTTAAACCCCACATTCACCACTGACCCACACTGCCTAATTTTGCTGTGCCTCGGTTGTAAAATTGGGGTAATTATAATCATTCCTACCCTGGAAGGTTGCCAAAAAGAATACATGATTCTAAAGCACTTGCAAGACATCTGGGCACAAATTCTCACCCTCTCTCTTACCTCCTCTTTATTCCCAGCCACCTTCCCACCTCCGTTATCCCTCTGTGCCTACTTAACACCTCTTCAAAGAGGCACAGGCGAATCAGACTCAACCCCTGCCCACAGTCTAGCAGGCGAATAAGCACAAAAATAAATGTCAGGAGAATGTAATAGCGCTACTTGAAAGATGTGTGAGAACTGGTATTGGAGGACAGGGACGAGGCAAACCACCTCCCCCCCCCCCGGGGGGGGGTGGGTAAAGAAAAAAAACTCAGCAGGTGGAGACCCTCTCAGCTGGCTCTGGAAAGACTAGGACGAATTTGCCTGGCAGAAGCAGGAAAGAGGTATTGCAGCAGAAGAAGCACGAGGTGTTTCTGGTGCCATTGCTGCTGGAAGGTAGAAGTTCTGCAGGCATGTGTGAAGTTCAGCTGAACTCCCGCCCTGGCCGGGGAGCACCCTCCTCGATGCAGCCACAAGGGGGCAGCAAAGTACTAGGAGTGACAGCAGCAGGGTGGGGTCTGTGTGGGGGTACCTGAGGAGAGCCCCACAGACCTTGACCCCCTTGGGCAAATCTGCCCGCCTAGCCAGGAAAAAGAGGGGATGTGATACGTGGAGGAAAAGGTTTGCCTTAGAAAAAGAACAGGAACCCTGTAAAGATTGATGCACATGTCAAGAAGAACAGAGCCATTCTCCACTGAGTTGAAAGTGTAGAATATGAACCGCTGATGTGACTTGGTATTGAACATGAGCTGGAGGCTGTTCTCAGCACCCTTTTTTTTTTTTAAGTAGGCTCCATGCCCAGCGTGAAGCCCCATGTGGGGCTTGAACTCATGACCCTGACACTTAACTTACTCAGCCACCCAGATGCCCCTGAAGAAGTCTTTGCTTCCTCCTCAAAGCAACCTTGCCAGGGACATGCAGTCATCCCCCTTTTGCAAATGGAAGCCTGGAGGCATTGGGCCAAAGTCACCTAGGTGGAAAGCGACAGAGTTGGTTTGGCTCCAGCATCTGGCTGCCTCCCTTGTAACTGGTCGTTCCAGCCACAGGTTTGGTAATGTCCAAGTATAAAATCGAGCCTCCCTGGCAAGTCAGCAGCTTTTCTGTAAGCTCTTGTCCTGTCTGTAATTAGCTGTGTTGCTTTACGTCACTTCACCCCTGACCTGTTTCTTCAAAAGTTAAGCAATGGGGTTAGGTTCTGTTCCTTTATCTACAAACTGACAACTAGGCCCTGGGGACAGTGCTGAGCACTGCAGCTACCAAGCCAGCCGGGAAGCAGGCTTACCTGGAAGGAGTGAGGGACCGGAAGGAAGGGAGAGCCACTAAGCCAGTGATCATTGCAAGAGAGAGGAGGAGATGCCCCTCCTGTGAAGTGGGCTCCCTTCCCCCTCCAAGTGCGGAATTTGGGTAGAAGGTGTTAAGCACAAAAGGCTTCCCAGCATAATTATAGGGAAGGTAGAAATTGGCCAGGTGGGCAGGGAAGGAGGAGTGTATCCAGACAGGGGAAACAGGATGTGAAAACACAGCATGAACAGAGAAAACAGGGAGTTCCAAGAGCTGGGTGAGAACATCCTTGAGCACATTCTATTAATGTCCATTTTAAGAGGTGACTTTCCCTTCCAGCATGCCCATATGTGGCTCTGTGAAGCCTCACGGAGCTAACACAACAGCTTTTCCTAGGAGGGGTCAGTCAGCCAAAGTGTATTTCCTGAGCACCTACTAAGTGCCCTGCATAGATGGGAGAGGTGCCTGAAAGCCTCGCAGTTTAGTTAGAGTCCACCCAGCTCTGAGAGCAGGGCCAGGGATGTGCAGAAGCCTCGTTTGCCCATCTCCAATAAGATAAGTAGGCATCTATGAAGCACAGAGTGTCCCCATGAACACCGTTACATTAACACTGATTTTGTAGTTCTGGGATGGTTCCAAGGTTATCTACTCAGAAGGAGGGCAACTAGGATGAGAGATTCCTGAATGAAGCAGGCTCCTCCCTGGAAAGATCAGCTGAGGCCTTAAGTAATAACACTGCCTCCCCCACCACCACCCCCCACTCCCCCCACCCCCCCACCCCCGCCCCACCATCAAACACACATGCACACTCTGCTCCCCACCTCTAGCACCCCCTGGGGGTGGCAGCTTTGGCCCTTGTTCACATCCAACCTCCTGCTGGGAACTGCGGATGTGGATTTTGTCAACAACACACTCAAATCTTGAAAAGCTAAGTGAGAGAGGTGCAGAGGGGTATGGAGAGAGATAGTAGAGAAGGGGAAGCGGGAAGTCAGTGAGGCAGGGAAGAGAGGAGCAGAAGACAGGATCCTGGCCAGGTAAAGAAGAAACACTTGCAAAATGTTCCTGCTGCTGCTGGTGGTGGGGACGGCTGTGAGCAGATGCCTACATGATGAGACGCAGAAGTCTGTGACCCTTCTCAGGCCCCATCTCTCCCAACCTGCACCCAGCTTCCGCTTTTCCGCCCTCGCCCTGTCTGGCTCCCATGAGCCTCAGCCCCTACGAATACAAACCTACTCTATCAGAGACCCTGTATCAGATGGAGCTTGGGAGCCGGAGGGAGCAGGAATGAGAGGGGGACCACGAGCCCTGGCCCTGGCCGCAGCCAGACAGGCTGCTCAGCAACTCCAGGGGATGCTCACAGGTGAGCGGGGAGGCAACAGGAGGGCTGAGGAGCAGAGGGCCAGGCAGGAAGACGACCAGAGAAAAGGAACTCTAAGATGTTGAGGTGAAACTGACCACTCATTTTTTTAAGTCCCTCCAGTGCAAGGCCCTCTGCTTCTGAGTCGAGACCCCGCACAGTACTGCCACGCTGTTTGGGGGGACCCAGACGCTCCAAACTACCACAGGTGAGTTCGTGTTGTTGAGAATGTATATACGACCTCTTCAGGGTACCCAAAGATGGCTCCAGCTCACCTACAGATACTCACACTTGGCAGGTGCAGCCTCTTGAACCCAGGGTACAAAGGAGAGAGTTGCCTGGGGGCAAAGGTGAGAGCAATTTCTCAGATTTGGGAACCCGAAGATCTCTAGCCTGCCTAGACTTCTCCAAGACTATTAACATCAAAATTACTTAATGTGCTTCCTAACAAAAGTAACTTCCTGAGCCCCTTCTCCCCCTGGCAGTTTATCAAATCAGAGACCTGGGGGTTGGAGGGATGGCAGGAGTCCCTATTCTGATAAAGACTCACTCCCAGTTTCCTGCTGTCCTCATCTGCTAAGCTAGATGCAACATTTCACTTCTGGACAGATCCCAGATGCCCATCTCCGTGGTTACGCATTGTGGCCCGAGCACGGTCCCCCACAACTGGTCCAGCCAGATGGACCCGGGGTCCAAGACACGGATTTTCTCCTGTATGTGTGGGTGGCCCACACTTCCAAGTGCCATGGAGAGGTGAGACCCAAATCAAATCCTTTTCCTTGTTCTGCCTCTCTTAATTTTAAATATCATGGGAAGGGGAAGAGAGCACAAAGGCAGTTTTTATTAACTTGTGATTATTTGAGGTGACTCGGTCATGTTGATGAAGTTTGGATGGGAGCTAAACCCCTTCAAAGCCATCCCCTGGAGCTATCCCTGCTGAGTTCCCTGGGTGTCCATTTTCAGGAAGAGTGCTTCTGTGTTCCCCCACTTCCCTGGCTTCCACCTCTGACCTTGTCCTGGCCCATCCACAGCCCTCTGTCATAGCCTACGCTGCCTGCTGCCAGCTGGACTCGGAAGACAGACCCCTTGCTGGTACCATCATCTACTGTGCCCAGCATCTCTCCAGCCCCAGCCTCAGCCATAGTGACATTGTCATGGTGACTGCTGCATGATAAGTAGGAAGGCGCAAACAGGTTGGGGAGAGGGGCAGGTCATTCAGCTTCCCACGGAATGAAAGAATCTATTAAGGATGGAGGAGAAGGTGCCTCAACTCTAGGAAGAGCTGACTGGGCAGAGGAACTATCCAGTGGCAGGTCAACCTGCTCCGTCCCCGGTCTCCCTCATCCTGTGGTCATTTGTCCTCAGGTCACACTCCATGAATTGCTCCATGCTCTGGGTTTCTCAGGACAGCTCTTCAAGAAGTGGCGGGATTGTCCCTCAGGACCCAGTGGTAAATGGGAGGAATGAGGGCAAGCTTTCCCACGATGTCAACAAAAGGGGATCACTAGCCCCCCACCAATGCCTTCCTTCCAGTTCTGCTCCCCTCTTCCTAAGCGTTCCTCACCTCATATTGCCTTCTTCCCGTTCTGTGCTCAGTTAGAGAGAACTGTTCTACAAGGCAACAAGTGACAAGGAGAGATGAGTGGGGACAACTGCTTCTTACCACCCCAGCTGTTAGCCACAGCCTGGCCAGACACTTGGGAGTGCCAGGGGCTTCACCGGGGGTTCCCTTGGAAGAAGAGGTGGGAACAGGATGCCCAGTGGTGCTGGAAGGAGGAGGGAGTGGTCAGGTGGCAACCAGCTCCCTCCTCCCTAGGGCCCTCTGTCTTCACACTGGGAGGCCCGACTGCTCCAGGGTTCTATCATGACTGCTACCTTTGATGGTGCCCGGCGCACTCGACTGGATCCCATCACTCTTGCCGCCTTCGAAGACTCCGGCTGGTACCGAGTCAATCACAGCGCAGCAGAGGAGCTGCCGTGGGGCCAGGGTGAGAACAGGGGAGACTGGCAGAGGACCATGGGGGCAGTGAGAGTTTGGGTGGGGATTTTCTGCTGCTCAGGTGTCACTGAAGCCGTGAGCACAGCTCGAGCTGAGGGACACTTGGGGCTTCTTTTGTTTGGAGGGCTCTTTCTCTTCCTATCTCTCCAGCAGGATCTGGCCTGGAATTTGGCCTGGTGACTACATGTGGGGCTGGCTCCTCAGACTTCTTCTGCACTGGCAGGTAGGTGTGCTGTGTGGTTGGGGGTGATACGGCTGTCGGGGATCCTAGTGGTCAGCTGCCCTCCCTTCCACGCAGTAAGCTGGGCTGCCACTATCTGCATCTGGATAAGGGAAGCTGCTCCTCAGACCCCATGCTGGAAGGCTGCCGCATGTACAAGCCCTTGGCCAATAGGGTGAGATGACTAGAGAATAGAAAGGAAAGGAATGGAGCTGGCCCAGAGCGGAGTCAATTTCTAAGGCATTTCGGCAAACACTTTTCTGCCTCCTGCCCCGCCCCTCAGAGTGAATGCTGGAAGAAGGAAAACGGGTTCCCTCCCGGGGCAGAGAACCCCCACGGGGAAATTTACCATTCCCAGAGTCGTTGCTTCCTCGCCAACCTCACTTCACACCTGCTCCGTGAGGATGAGACCAGGCATCCGTCTGAGATCCCACATCCGGTGGAAGCAGAGCTCACGGGCCGCTGCTACTTACACCAATGCACAGAGAGAGGAGCGTATGAGGTGCGGGCCGAGGGGACAGCCTGGGTCCCATGCCTTCCCGGAAAGGCTATTCAGGTTGGTATCATAAGCAAAAAGCCAAAAAGTGCATTGGCAAAAGGAAGTCTAAAAGTGCTCATATAGCAGTACTATCCAACCTCTTCCGATGTTCTTTCATTTTTCACTAAGTGCCCACTGAGTCCATGACCCTGATCTAGATTGTACTTTTTCCTTAGAAGGGGGGCTTGAGCAGGCAATTGAGGTCCTAAATACATCTGCTATGTATTTCCTTGCAGATACCTGGGTACTCTGGTCTTCTCTTCTGTCCCCGGGGTCGGCTTTGTCAAACTTTCAAAGGTACCAGTGCTGTTACTTCCCCACCTGTGAGTCTTCTGCCTCAAGACCTGTTATTCCAGCTGTCTTTACAATTAGCTGGGCCCCCAGGCCCCTCGGTGGGGAAGGAAGAGCTGGACGGGCTGACCGAAGCAGTACTCCAGGCTCTGGTGAGCAGAGGCGGCACCGGCAGGTAAAGGGACAGCTCAGGCTGAGGATTTATACAGTGGGCCACAGGAACGGCTTAAGTGGGTTACTTCACAACACTCCTCTAAAGACTTTATCCCACTCCTAAGCCTGCACCTGCTTCAGGAGATATACTCTTCCAGGGATTCCTCCTCCTTTAAGAGATCCAAATGTCCCTATAGGTGCTATTTCCACAGCCCCTCCATTACCACCAGTCTGGTGTTCACTGTGTACATGGCCAAGTCCCCTGGCTGCCAAGGGCCTTCGGTTGGTATGCTGCACAGGGACCTGACCCTGACTCTCCAGCAGAAGCCCCTAGAAGTACATTATGGAGGAGCCAGCTTTACCATGGCACACATCAAGTAAGAGAATATCCTAAGTAGTTTTCTTTCAAATTTCTGGAGTCCAGATGTTGGAAATTGCATTAAGCTCTCACTCATATGTAGTCTTAGGGTTATTTCAGAAGACAACTAATGTGATCACCTCAGGTCTGTCACTATGGGACACCTTTCCCTCCACAATCATGGACTTCTCCATCTCTAGGACATAGGGATCCTAGTCCTCTTCCTCCCTTAAGTACTAATGGGGCACCATGTCCAGTCACCCAAACACCATAGTCTAACTCTTCCCTTAAACTTCCCCTCACTGCCAAGTTAGGTCTCCTTCCAACAACTTAAGTTGCTGGGAGGCTCAGACTTTGGTCTTTTTCCTACTTTCAGGTTCTATATTCCTGACTTCCTGTGTAGCTTACTGATTGGAAGAGGCAGGGTTTCATGAGCTCTGCATATTAGGATAAAGGTGAAGTCCTTCACCTGTAAGCCTAGGCATTATTCCAAGCCAAACGTTACTTCTATGTTCCTAGGTTGCTGGTTACCTTGGACCATAAGCCCTCTGTGACCCATCTAGCACTGTCCACAGGACTCTGCCTAACACTGCTTATCCTGGTGGGTGCACTGGGAACCGTGGCCTATCAGAAACGAGCTACTCTTCTGGTGGCACCATCTGGCCCTCACTGTTCACCAGAGCTCCAAGACACAAGGGGCCCAGTTACAGGAATGAGGGAGGTGTGATGTTACCCAGAGAATAACAGGATAGATATGGAAGATTATTTCTTGGAAGACAACTGGATGGCAAGTCTACACTTCAGTTCTGCTTTTCTCAAAATGCCTCTTTCTTTAGGTATCACCTCTATACTAGCCTTGTAATGAAAAAAAAAAGCGAGAGACATGGTTCTGAAGATCCATTCTTTATTCTGATACAAAAAATAAACCCTTCAACCTATGAAGAGTGTCACTTGTTTTTGTTTCACAAGCAAACTTACAGAATAGGAATCTGTTACCAGCTCCAAGAATATCACATATGCTTTAGGAAAAGTCATTGCTATTTAGATTCAAATAAACATCAGTGTCAGAAAGGAGTAACTAATTATCTCCCTTTCCTGATTTTTCCATAATCTTACAAAATTATCACTAGGAAAGCTAATAGTTGGGATGTCAACATAATTATGCCAGAATCTGATAAGGGCAGTGAAACCAGCCATGTGAATCCAGTTAATCTACAAAAACATGACCTTTTTTTAATAGTCCTTCTCTCTGTTTCTGGAATAGGAAGGCTCTACTTTATAGCCCCATGGGCCAGCAATACACTTGAGTTACAACGTGTAGGTTCCTTCTGGTTATACTTGCAAAATAAGCCATGGAATTCTTGAGGGTGTGACATGTAGAAAGGAACAAGCTAGGAGGCAGACTGCTGATCTGGATTGACTTAGATGGAAAACATTCATATGAGCAGTCCAGCTGACAGGCTGTTAACGTTGAATAAGCAAGCCTTGGGGCGCCTGGGTGGCTCAGTCAGTTAAGCGTCCAACTCTTGATTTGGGCTCAGGTCATGATCTCAGGGCTGTGAGATCGAGCCTTGTGTTGGGCTCAGTGCTGAGCCTGGAGCCTGCTTAAGATTCTCTCTCTCCCTCTCCCTTTGCCCCTTCATCCCCCAAAGAAATAATCAAGCCTGTACTGGTCAACAAGTTCAGTCAGCAGATCAGGATACCATTCCTAGGCCTTTAAGTAACACATCTGAAGATCTCGCGGTGAAGTTGCAGCTCCATCAGCTGTGAGTATCTTCTTTGACTTTAATGCCCATCAGTCCTTACCAGCCGTAGCAGCCACTGCCTGGTAAAACTTTGCCACGAAGTCTGGCTCACTGACCTCTAGCTGCCTGACAAATTCATTGCGCTCCTGCTCAGCCCAACCTCGAAACCACTGATCCCAAAGTCGTAGCTGGCACTCAAAGATACAAGGTGGTCGGTTTGCTCCAGACACACTAAGCTGCTCCAGCCCTTCCAGCAGTGGCTGTAATTTTCCTGGCACTGCCTTAGCTACCAGGTCCTGTAGGAAACGTTCACGCTGTGGACCTGACCAACTGGCAAACCAGTGAAGAATACACTTCATCTCCTGGGAAGTGATGTAAGACATTGGGGGAGGGGAAGAGTTAGTAATACCATCTGGTACTGGAGGTAGTGGAGAAGGGAGGGATAGTGGTATTGAAGAGGAAGATGATTCCAGTGGCATCCTGAAACATAAAAGCACTGTTATATACTCTCTAGAGTAACCAAAATACAACTTCCCAACAAGGAATCTTATCAAAAACAGCATCTACAGATAAAATTACTTTTCAACAATTCAGCTTACAGGAAAACAAAAGGATAATTCATATAGGTTATTACCCGATTACCTCAGAGAAGTCACTCAAGAATAACTTCATTTCATACTTGCCAACCTCTCTCTTTTTCAGACCCATCACCCTCCCCGACCCCTTCTTCTCTCCATTATTCTTATAAGAAACCTAAAAATAACCAACATATTTCTTGCTCATTCTCCCTGGCCTACTTCTGTGTTCCAGGGTGAGTGAAGAAAAAACGATTAATGTTGGTGCATCTCACCTTCCTTAAGATGAAAAAAGGTACACATTTTAAAATCTAGTACATGCAGATGGTCTGGGCATAGATACTAATCATCGAGAGCTATCAATGGTGAGAAAAGAAAAAAAAAAAAATCACATATGATGAAAGAGCCTTCTTTGTAATGTGCACATAGCCTCTGAATTATGCCCAGAACTTCCTAACATCCATTTCTTCCTTATATTTCCAGTAAAGCACCACGAAAAATTAAGAGCAGAGTGAAGGTGCCTCACCCAAAAGAAGATAACACAGTAAGAAAAAACAGAAGCCACATGTTTATTCAAGACTGAAAAAAGTCTAGTCGGTTTGGTGGCTTAGGAGTCTAATAAGTGTTACACTGCTGTAGATGTGTAACAACTGATGTCTTTGCACATTTTCAAGGTTTAATGCAAAACACCCAGTGATGTCCTGCCATTGATTTGCATCAGTAATGCAAACAGAAGGTCAGTTAACTTGAATAGGTTTCGAGTTCCACAGTTTGAATTTCTAACAATGAAAACCTTAAACTACTTATCAATAATCTATTCTGTCTGCGTTTCCTCTGCTGAAAGTTGGGAGTATTTGTAGTAACAAAGAAAAGAACCTCTAAGCAATCAACATCAGTCCAGTACCCAAACAGTCCAAGGAGATCGCCTTTTTCACAGCAATTCCTCCTAAGGAACTTTATTCTTACTCGAGTAAGAAAAAACTTTCGTCGGGTCTTGCGACATGGCCTCCACAGCAAACTCAAGTTCAAAGAATATGAATCAGTTCACAGTTTGGGCCCAAAGACACGGTGCTGCCACTTGCCCACTTTGGAGGCCACGGAGCCTGGCATTCCAAGGACCCAAAGAGCAACGTAGTCTTAGATGGGAGTGGCGGGGACTCAGCGATTGGGAGGCGGCAGGGGGATCGGTAGCAGAGCGGGCAGTGCGCCCTACTAGCGTAAGCCGCAAACACCGAGTCTGACCCAGCCTAGACAGAGACTTCTACCCCGCTTACCTCCCCTTTCCTCTCACAGGGCACCCGAAGACCGTCACAAAAGTGTTTAAACTCCAACTGCCGCCCCTGCTTCCATGTTTCCTGAAAACCCTAAACAGGGCCAGCCCGGCAGCCCACGCACTTCCGGTCCCGGACCAGCCCCAAACACCCAAGCTCCTCAGCGTCTCAGCCTTAGGTTCGGAGATGGCCGAGCAACTCCGATTTTGGTTATGCCACAGTCGACGGCTTCCGAGTACATTCGATTCACAGCCTCGGTAAGACGAAAATAACCGAGCTCTGAAAGCAGAGGGAGGGAGAGGGAAGTGGCTGGGAGGAGGGAAAGAACTGATTGGTGCCGATGTAGAGACGGAAATACCCGAGCAGTTCCGGAGGAACCCGGGGAGTTCTGAGTGGTAATCGAGGGGTTGACTATGGCAGTGGGCGGGGTCAACTCGGTACGTTCGAAGGGCGTTGGCGGAAATTACCGAAGATGCCCGAAGCCGTCGGGACGGACCCGAGTACCTCACGCAAGATGGCGGAGCTGGAGGAGGTGACTCTGGACGGGAAGCCTCTTCAGGCGCTGCGGGTGACCGACCTGAAGGCCGCACTGGAGCAGCGAGGCCTAGCGAAGAGCGGGCAGAAGAGTGCCCTGGTCAAGCGGCTCAAAGGGGTGAGAAGTCGGCGTTGCCGGGGTGTCGGAGGGGAGCGGACCCGGTAGAGACGAGTCTCTGCCGCGGCGCAGGCGCAGTGTCCGGGCTCCGCGCGAGCGAGCTCAGGCCGCCAACGCGAGCCTCCGGATCCGCGCGCACGGTGGTTGGTGAGGCTCGCGCTGGAATAGAGATAGCGCCGGTTCCCGCCTTAACGGCAGCGGCGCGAGCCCAAAATGGGAGGGTGCGCGCTACTCTCCCGGAGTGTCTTAAGCTCCTTCCTCCTTCCCCCACCCCCTCCTTGTTTGTGTCTGTGGTTTCGGCGCATGCGCTGCAGAAGGAGTTAAATCCCACTACTACCACTGGCGTTGCTGGCCTGAGGGGGGCGAATTGGGCTGGGTCGGAGTTAGGGGTATAGTTGGACGGAGGAGTTAATGGGGTTGGTGTCGGTGTTGGTGTCCGGAAGAATAGGATTGGGATAGAATGAAATGTCTACCTGATTAGATTAGTAGGTGAGATGAAGAGAAACCTTAATTTGAAGGGACTCGGTTATAGAGGGGTGTATAATTTATAGGGCATCCAGAAGCAATTTGGACGGATAAGAGTTTGGTGAATATTGGTGAGAGAGGTGGGGCAGGTTGGTATATGTTGGGGGTTTTGAATCGATTTGAGTAGTTTAGGGTGGGATCGTCATGAAGTAGGTGGATTTGTGTGTATAGATTTGGTGTAAACGGAGGGAAGATGAAAATGTCTTGGTTTTAATTGGGGTTAATTAGGATACATGGCCTGTAGTGCAGATTAGGGCTGGATTGGCTCAAGGGTTAAATTGACAGACCGTTGCCTCTACAGAAGCTGACGGTTTTGTGTGTGGATTGGGTCAGCCATAGTTTAGAGTCTGTGGTGGTTTTGTTCTGTAGCCTCCTTTTTGAAATTTTTATATAGTTGATAAATCTAGGTGCCACTCTGTTGGAAGCAATACAAGTTCATTCAAGTAGATCTAGTCCTGGGTAACTGACCAAGTAACTCAGTTAGACCACAACCAGCAGCCCCATGTTGGTTTCCTGTATTTGAAGCTGACTTGAGTATTTGAAGTCATTTTACCTGAATGGCCAGATTTAGAAGGGGCATTAGTAAGAAGTGCAGAAGTTAATAGGGAGTGTAGTATGGGTTCTGTCATTGTCACTGATTTTATTACATAGCCAAATCAATGATTTTCTCCATGTGCCTACATTTTACATTTGTACTTTTGGGAGCAGTAACCATGGCTACTTTTAAGGGTCTTCTGAAGATGAAAGAGAATTAGTAAAGGGCTTTTAGGTCCCTGGAAAAGGAGTACAGGTTAAGTGTGTATGGTTAGCCATTGCATTCAATGAAGAGATTGGGGAGGGCTGGGGTTTATTCCCTTAGATTCTGACTTTTGCCCTTCTCTGTACCAGGCTCTAATGCTAGAAAATTTACAGAAACACTCAACACCCCATGCTGCATTCCAGCCAAATTCCCAGGTAAGAAAAAAGGTTTATTAGATAAGGTGGGCTTTTTGGATGCACAGACATATAGAAGGACATAAAGATGTATACTTGGTGCTTACATCCACACCAGTATTTTCCTAAGTTCCTGGGTTGAAAATTTCCTCATACCAGGACAGCTGAATTCTAATAAAGAATTCAAGAACTGAATTAGGAAAGCTATTAGTTAATTTCTGACGCTTGCAGTGGTATGTGCAGAAAGATGTGGCTCCAACTGATTAAGTGTATAGTACAAGAATCTGAAGTCATTTATTTGCCATTGATTTGGGAAAAATAGTTGATGTCTTCTAATGTAGAAATGAAGTAGACAGTAGGGCAGTGGAAGAAAATACTTGTAAGAAGAATTCTTGTGTTGACCTAGATTTTCGAAGAATTCAGTCTTTTGGAAATTAAACACCATCTCTAGTATTAATGCTGACTATGCTTATCCTCCTAAATATCATTAATTCCTCTGTTACTTAGGGCAAGAAACTTAACCTTTAGAGGCCCTGGATTCCTAAGTTCCTATGTACAATATGAGAAAAGTTTGGACTAAATCCATGGTTTTATAATTACTTGACTTTGGTTTTGTAGAGCTGCTTTTGGGGGCTTCCTGGGGAAGATAACCTTCTTCCCAAGTGAGCAGGGGTTCACACTCCCCTCTTAACTAAATTAGATCTACTTTTATCTGTTTTTATATATTGAGTTTCAGCATAAGATTTCTTTAGAAGAAGTCATTCCACAGTTTAAAAAAATAAGATTTTTAGACATTTTGATCTCGTAAGATTTTTTTCAGCTCTTAAAATCCCCTCATTATAGTATGTTACATACATAAAGGAAAACATCCAGGTCTTCGTTAGTGCAGTGTTGTGCAGCTCTGGTACTAGATGAAGTCCCAAGATACTGTGGAAAAACAAGAGAGCCTTCCTATTCCCTGGTTACCACTTCATTAAGCTATATCATAGTCTAGTTGGCTTACAGATGTTTAGTTAAGTATAAGCTTAAGAAACTATGTAAGTTAATCAGTTTGTGATTATATTGCTTTTATTCATTGCATTTTAGTCTTTGAAGCTTTGGTTTTATTAACCTAGGATTTTTTCTAGCAAATGCATGTGCTCTCTAATACATGGAACTCACACTTCATCAGTGTCCACTGAATACCAAGAGGAGACTCATCTCTATTTTAGGTGAAGATAAGCATTTACCATGCTTAGGAAAGATAATTAAAACCATAAATAGTATTTACTCAGATTTTTTCCCTTTTTTTGGAGTTCTAGTAGGACTTGCTAGGCAAGAAGGTTCTGGGAGGAGGGCTTGCAAAGAGAAAACTGAAGGATGGAAGAGTGCTGTGGGAGTCTGCGTTGCAGGAAGAAATGGGAAAAGAGATTAAACTCTTGGAGTTTAAGTATAATATTACCATTTCTTCCCACCCAAAGAAAACAGAGTTAAAACTCTGTCTAAATGTTGAACAGACATCCCTTTTCTTAATCTTTCGGTTTCATACTCTAAGTACTATATTTGAATTTTGGAGATATTTGACAAAATGATTCCTGGAAAGGAACAACAAAAAAATGACCTAGTATGAACTAGTATTTTTTCAGTTCTTGTTACTACGGGAAGGAAAATTTAGATAATATTTTAGATTAAAAGGCATAATTTTATGGGAATTTTTATTTTAAGTTACTTGGGCATTGCTGGTTGGGATCAGAATATTTAGAATAAGAAATTATGTGCAGTTCCTCTTTTTGTCGTCTTTTATGAATCATGAGATTCTTTATTTTGGTCCTCAACAAGAGTAGCTTAGAAGAGGACCTTCCAACATTTTTATTATCTTTCTTGGGCTCAAATATAAGGAGGAAGCCTTTGTTCCAAGGAATTTTCTTTCTTCCGTTTCCCTGGTTTGCTTTCCTCAACTTTTCTTTTTTCCATGTCTTCTACACAGATTGGCGAGGAAATGAGCCAGAACAGTTTCATAAAGCAGTATCTGGAAAAGCAGCAGGAGCTACTTAGGCAGCGTCTGGAACGTGAAGCCCGAGAAGCTGCAGAACTTGAAGGTAAGCCCAGACTGTCACAAGGAGTTTTTCATTCTTACTCCTGTCACTAGTAGATAGGCCTGTTTAACTAGGCAATTTCAGGAATAAGGCTGAAACTGCTACTTACTTGCTTTGGTAGTTAGGCCAAGTGAGTTGTTTATTTACCTCTTGTCAGGGAAGAAAACAATTTAACTCTCTGTTAGAAGAGGATTCCTGCCAGCAGGAAGAGTTCTAAATAAATTAAGCTACCCTTTAAATGAGGTAGATCTTAATCCCAGGGAGTTTTTCTCTATGTGCAGTGCTCTTTTTAGTATATACTTTGTGTCCCGCGACTTTGCCTGATCTCCTTCATTCCTCTACATATTCCCACATGCTTAGCCCTTCACTCCCGCCCTGCCCCGACCCAATCTGTACTTTGCAGAAGCTTCAGCTGAGTCGGAGGACGAGATGATCCATCCTGAGGGAGTGGCTTCCCTGCTGCCTCCTGACTTTCAGAGCAGCCTGGAGAGACCAGAGCTGGAGCTCAGCAGACATTCGCCCAGTACGTATCTCCCTCCCCACTGCGCTCTTTTGTCAATCCTGCGTAGTTGGTGGGGGGAGGTAGTTAGGCCTCCTTTCATGCTAAGCCTCCATTAAGAGTCCCAGGGAAATTCTGTGACATTGATACTTCATATCTGTTTGTCATGGGAATTATGTCCTTTTGGAAGTCTGCTTTCACCTCTATGTTGTGTTAACCCCTCAGAGTGTTTTTCCTGAGGCCGTATGATGTTTCTTCTCATTTGTATCTCTTCAGCGTCCTCTGTCTCTGCATTGAGCAGTAGTCACAACCCTTTGTCATCCCTTCACCAGTTGTATAGATGACATATTGCACATCCAGTAATCCACCCCCAAAATGGGTATCTGCCATAGTTCATTAATACATATACAAATTTTTGTTTAGTGCCTGTTGTATGCTAGGCACATGCTAGGCACCAGGAAAATAGTAGAGAAAATACAAGTCTTTGCCCTAAGGAAATTATAGCTTAGTGAGGAGTTAGACATTAATCAAACTATTATACAATAGTTACTGTTGTTCTGTGTGCTCTGAGAAGCAGTGCAGAGCATCATGTGAGCATATTACAAGGATCTCTAACTCGGTATATAGAGTCAGTTTAGGCAAGATTAGTTTTTTCATATAAAAATTAAGCACTCATTTTGTATAATATTTCAAGCAAAAATCCAGAAATGCAGCGTTTATCTTCTAAACTACCTAAGATGGTATACTTTTAGGAAAACACGTATATAAGACACATGGGCAGTAGATAGATATGTTAAACCCATGTGTACATTTAAAATATTTTGAATCATTATTAATGTTAGTGGTTATATGGGAGGTGATCATTTCATATTTAATATTTTTAGAGCATGTCAAAGTTACTAACACTTCTGATTAATAGAGAATTCCTTTTTTTTTTTTTTAAAGATTTTATTTATTTATTTGAGAGAGCAATGAAAAGCATGAGCAGAGGGAGGAGCAGAGGGAGAGGGAGAAGCAGACTCCCTGCGGGAGCCCAGCGTGGAGCTCCATCCTGGGACTCGAGGTCATGACCTGAGCCGAAGGCAGACGCTTAACTGACTGAGCTACCCAGGCACCCCTAGAATTCCTTTCTGAACATAGATTTTTAGAAGATATTTAGCGATAGAAGAAAAATAAGTTATTTTAGAGATCTCTTTTCTCCTTAAATCCAAAAGTAGCAGAGCCTCAATTGATCCATTTTACTCTTAGCACTCTTTTCCCTGATTGTAAAGCCAGGAGGAAGGGGAACACTCTTCTAAATTAGTGTTTCTTCTCAAATAAAAGTCAAGAAAATATTTATTAAATTCTGCTATATGCATATCTCCATGCTCCATATGGGGAGTTAGCACTTTGTAAAATGTTTTCAGGAGAGAAGGTAATTGCACATAAAGCCAACAACAGAGGATGGTGTGTTTTAAAGTGCCATATAAATAGTGTAAACACACAGACCATAAAAATACAGAGCAAAAGTTCTCTGAGGACCTCTGTGATTAGAGACCTTCATGAAGAAGGTGTGGGATTTGAGCTGAGCCCTAGAAATAAGTAGGATTTGAATTGGTTCAGAGGAGACTCTCAAGAGAGTATTTTTAGGAAGGAATGAAAGCATACAGCTAGGGATAAATGTGATATTTTTAAAGGAGAGGTAATAAACGAATCTAGCCAGAGTAAAGTGTTCTTTTCACATTCAAGAATAGTCAGAGGAACAATTAAAAAGGTACATTAGGGGGGCACCTGGGTGGCTCAGTGGTTTAAAGCCTCTGCCTTTGGCTCAGGTCATGACCCGAGGGTCCTGGGATCGAGCCCCGTATTGGGCTCTCTGCTTAGTGGGGAGCCTGCTTCCTCCTCTCTCTCTCTCTCTCTGCCTGCCTCTCTGCCTACTTGTGATCTCTGTCTGTCAATTAAATAAATAAATAATCTTTAAAAAAAAAAAAAAGGTACACTAGGATAATATGGTCAAGGGCTTTGAATATCAAGCCAATGAATATGAGATTTTTTTATTCTAAAGTAATGGGGAAACCATTGGAAATTCTTGATAGGAACATGATTTGATGAGGAACTCTCTTTAAAAAAAGTCTCAGTTCTAAATGTAATTTGAAATGAAAATGAAAAATGGATCCTTAAATAGAAATAAGGTTTCAAAAGCTAATAAAGATTTAGAATAAAGGTTAACCAGTCTCTTCAGTGCTTTTTGTCATCAGCTGGACTTTGTCTATGGCGGTAATTGATCAAGGCGGGGAAGAACAGGGAGAAAGAGGAAAGATAGAGGTGAAAAATAAATTAGAAGAGATGAATGTAGTAAATTGTAGAGTAGCTAACAATTGCCATTTGTGCTCTTCAGTGTACTCTCTGCCATAAACTTTCTTACCTCTGATCTTGTCTAGAATATGAATCTCGTAGACGTGGTACAGAATTTGGTCAGGGTCCTAAATGGAGTGGTAGTTGGGAGTTCTAGTGATGTTTAGTTGGATCAGTGGTAATGCCTGGAGTTTACCCAGAAAATTAGATTCTTTCAAGATGTGCGATGTTAGTCTGCCATAGGTGAGTAAACTCTTGGGATGCCCACTTATTTGGATGTTTTGAGGGTTTTCTCTTTAATAAGATTTTCATTAAAGGAAGGTTTTTAGTAACAGTTTGCTAATCAGTAATGGCACCTGAGGACTTTTTTTTTTTTTAATATTAAACTGTTTTTAAG
This sequence comes from Enhydra lutris kenyoni, assembly GCF_002288905.1. Taxonomy (NCBI): domain Eukaryota; kingdom Metazoa; phylum Chordata; class Mammalia; order Carnivora; family Mustelidae; genus Enhydra; species Enhydra lutris. Next base: position 22,923,540 of record NW_019154088.1, on the reverse strand, counting down.
AATATGGCTTCCTGGGCCTTATCCCTGTTAATTTACTCAACTGGTGAATGACTAACTAACAGAATAGTTTTTTAGTATTGTAATTAACCAGGATCTTTGGCTTATATTCCAGCAACCTCCTGTTTATGTGCTGTGGACAAAATCCCAGATAGGAAGAATTGGTGTATAACATCCTTCCTGGCTCTCCTTCTTGACTTTTCTCTCTACCACTTTCTTCAGATTTTTCTAACATGTTGGGAGACAGTATCCACTCTGTAGTGAGAAGTTGTCTAGAATCACCTCTAAATCATGGTTAGGTGATCAAAATCTTTATTGCCACTAGGTAATTATTTCAAGAAGAGTCCAGTCTAGGAAAATTAGTGGAAAGATAGAAAACGTTTTGGGGTGCCTGGGTGGCACAGTGAGTTAAAGCCTCTGCCGTCAGCTAGGTCATGATCCCAGGGTCCTGGGATTGAGCCCCCTTCCGGCTCTCTGCTCAGCAGGGAGTCTGCTTCCTCCTCTCTTTCTGTGGGCCTCTCTGCCTACTTGTGATCTCTCTCTGTCAAATAAATAAATAAAATCTTAAAAAAAAAAAAGTTTAAAAATGGTTATCAGTATACAGATTCTTTAACAAAGGTATAGCTCCAGGGGATCTTAACCAGCCTTTTGCTTATAGGGCATAAAGTCCTCATTCCTTTTTCTCATATTAAATCTGCAAGCTGAGATTGTAGAGAAATGCTAGTTAAGTTTCTCAGCTAACATGAGTCTGATTTAGGTTTGGTGTCATTGCCCGTTCTCCCTCCATTCTCTTAATTCCTGCTGCTTACTCATATCCAAGGATTTGTTTTCTAGAATGAAGACAGTATTTTCCTATATGGCCCTTATAAACATTCTTCACTTCTCTATTGTCTAGCAGCCTGAAGGCTTCTGGCTTTGGAATCTTAGAAATCTTTTTTTTTTTTTTTTTAATAATCTTTTTTTTTTTAAAGATGTTATTTATTTATTTGACAGAGAGAGATCACAAGTAGACGGAGAGGCAGGCAGAGAGAGAGAAGGAAGCAGGCTTCCTGCCGAGCAGAGAGCCCGATGTGGGACTCGATCCCAGGACCCCGAGATCACGACCTGAGCCGAAGGCAGCGGCTTAACCCACTGAGCCACCCAGGCGCCCCTGGAATCTTAGAAATCTTATATTTACCCTTGCTTTTCAACTCCTGAAATACATTTCTTAACTTGCATTGGCTCCACCCTTTGCTAAAAGTGCTCAGTTTCTACATATCACATATTATTAATATTTGGTTTAAGACACTTAATGTGGCCATGTGCCCATAATAGAAGATGTCACCTTTCTCAGAAGCTTGTCTGCATCAGTTCACTTCCTTACAGGGAGCTAGAATGTAATTCCACATTTCTTCTTTATCTTGTTTCTCTTTATCTTGTTTTTCTTCTTTATGTGCTGCTCACTGATTTCCCGTTTTATGTCTAAGGGTCCCCTCCAGTTGTCTTTTTTTTTCTTTTTTTTTTTTTTTCCCAAAACAGTCATGACCAAAACTTTCTGAAGAGCCTACATCTCTTTGCTGACTTATTACTTAAGTGCTTCCAGAGAAGCAGTCACCTAGACTCCTATCATTGCAGTTTTACAGAATCAAAACAACCTTATGATCCAATAGAACAGCATTCAGCGGGCGCCTGGGTGGCTCAGTGGGTTAAAGCCTCTGCCTTCGGCTCAGGTCATGATCCCAGGGTCCTGGGATCGAGCCCCACATCGGGCTCTCTGCTAGGCAAGGAGCCTGCTTCCCTTCCTCTCTCTCTGCCTACTTGTGATCTCTCTCTCTCTGTCAAATAAATAAATAAAATCTTTAAAAAAAAATAAAAAATTAAAAAATTAAAAAAAAAACAGCATTCAGCTTTCGATAGGTGGAGAAAGAGGCTATTTACTTGTACATACCTAATTTTAAAATCACAACTCTAGAACTCTTTGACACATTTATCTGTGACCAACTTCATAAAACATGTCTTTTTCTTACCCCTTAAAATCACATTTATTTATACAGAGTGTATAAGTGCTTATGGAGAGCTTGTTGTTCACCACAAAGCATCTTTAATATGGCTTTAAATATGTGCATATAACTCCTGTTTTTAAATTAATAAGAAAACAAAGAGAATGTTTCTTAGATAGAACTTGGCAGTGATAGGGATGCCTGAGTGGCTCAGTTGGTTGCCTTCTTAAGCCTTGGGCTCAGGTCATGATCCCAGGGTCCTGGGATGGAACCCCACATTGGGCTCCCTGCTCAGCAAGGAACCTACTTCTCCCTCTCCCTCCATGTGCTACTCCCCCTGCTTATGCACACTTGCTCACTATCTCTCTATCTTTCTCAAATAAATAAAATAAAATAAAAAAGAATTGCAGTGATAAAAGCCAGTACTTGGGTTGGCTAGGCCTATGAATTTTAGCTGTTCATAGGATTTGAAGGGTGTATTTTTTCTCCAGAGGGTAGGATTTTATCCTTTTAAATAATATTTTCTTACTATAAAAAGTAGTATGTATTTATTAAAGAAAATTTGGAAAAACTAGAAGAAAAAGCAAGTTTTTAAATAATTCATAGTCTCACAAACTAAAAAAAAACCTCAGTTGAAACTTTGCTCTGTAATCTTTCTCACCTTTCTTTGTCTTTGTAAAGCTTAAAATATCTGCAATATACAGATATTCATTGTCCCTCTGACCTAGTTAACTTTTCTTTTTTTGAGAGAGAGAGAGATAGTATGCAAGGGGACAGGGAGGCACGGATGGAGGAGAGTGAGAGAAAGAATCTTAAGCAGGCTTCAAAAGGACTTGATCTAATGACCCTGAGATTATGATCTGAGCCGAAATCAAGAATCGACACTTACCAGCTGAGCCACCCAAGCGCCTCTTCTTTTTTTATTTTTATTTAAGTTTTTAAATTCTTAAGTATCTGGATGAATTTAAGACATTTAAAAAAAATTTTTATAAAAATAATGTTCAACATGGGGTTTGAACTCATAACCCTGAGATCAAGAATCTCATGTTCTACCAACTGAGGCAGCCAGGCACCCCTAAGACATTATTTTTTTAGACGGTTTTAGGTTCATGGCAAAATTGAGAGGAAGGTACAGAGATTTCCAGTATGCCTTCTACTCCCTCACATGCATAGTGTCTCCTGTTAACAACATTCCCCCATCATTGTGGTACATGTCTTTTTCTTTTTCTTTCTTTCTTTTTTTTTCTTTTAAAGATTTTATTTATTTGACAGACAGAGATCACAGGCAGGCAGAGAGGGGAGGAGAGGGGAAGCAGGCTCTCTGCTGAGCAGAGAGCCCAAATTCGGGGCTCTATCCCAGGACCCTGGGATCATGACCTGAGCCGAAGGCAGAGGCTTTAACCCACTGAGCCACCCAGGTGCCCCCATTGTAGTACATTTCTTAAAATTGAAGAACCTACACTGACAAGTCATAATCACCCGAGATCCATATGTTACCTTAGGGTTCACTTTTGAGTTGTACCTTTTGTGGGTTTGGACAGATGTATAATATGTATCCATCATTCCAGTATCATAGAGTATTTTCACCCTTGTAAGAATCCTCTCTGCTCTGCCTGTTCATTCTACCCCCAGGTCTCTACCTTATTCTTTTTTGTTAAACTATAAAAATTGGTTATTTTAAACTTGTAGATGAGCTTTATCTAAAATTAATGGAAAACAGTTTTCTTTTCGGTTTTACTCATGTTGTAATTTAACCTATTCCAGGTTATTTAATTATTGGTTAATTTATTAAATAATCCAGGTTATTTAATTTAATTATTGATTATTACAATTACCACATTATTAATTTCTTACAGATTATCCCTCAGTGTTTGCTAGAGAATCTGGCTTGTTACTGAATATCCTAACCATAGATCCTGTACAGACACCCATAATGCAAGTCTTTTTTCACTAACCCAGATATGAAATGGTATATATTCAGAGATCCTGTGAGTAAAGTGATCATGGAGTAAAGTTTTACAGAATATGTGCAGTCTTTTAGTTCATTTTCTGTTTTTTCTTTTAATTACAGGAGCAAAGATTAATTCATTTTAGATTATTGGGATATAGAAATAAGACTTTGGGTTAGAACCATCTAATAATAATATATATTATATATGTATATATAATATAAGCTATCTAATAATAATATAATAATAAAAATAAAACACCGTCTGTTTTAGTTGTACCAGTTTAGTCTAGGACATGGTTTCATGGTTTATTTAAGCCTTTTGTACTATATTAAAATTGAGCGCAATCTAACTGAGTTATGTATCTGGAATATACTCATCTTAAAGCTATTTTCTAAACTGGCTCTCATCAATATCTGCATTGCTATTTTGTGTAATTTTTTTTTTTAAGATTTTATTTATTTATTTATTTGACAGATCACAAGTAGGCAGAGAGGCAGGCAGAGAAAGAGGGGGAAGCGGGCTCCCCTCCGAGCAGAGAGCCCGATAGAGCCTGGGGCTCTATCCCAGGACCCTGAGATCATGACCTGAGCCGAAGGCAGAGGCTTAACCCACTGAGCCACGCAGGCATCCCATATTTTGTGTAAGATTTTAATACTGGTAGGAAGATTAGAAATCTTTCAGTTCATTTCTGCCCTTTTTTGGTCAAGACATTTAGACACAGCCTGGTTGTTGGTCCTTTTTTTGTATTTTGTTTTGTTGTGTTTCATTTTAAGAGTAAGAGCACTTGCAGGAGAGTGAGGAGGGGCAGAAGGAGGAGAGAGAGAATCTCAAGCAGGCTCCGTGCTCAGTGCGGAGCCCAACGCAGGGCTCAGCTAATGACCCTGAGATCATGACCTGAGCCAAAATCAAGAGTTGGACATTTAACCAACTAAGCCACCCAAGTGCCCCAAGATTAAATTGTTTAAGTGATTTATGCACAGTTACCTTCGTTCATGGAGTGTGAATGAAATTTTTTTTCCAGTTTTATATGGAGTTATTATTTGAAATGACCTAGATTGATGGTTTTCAAGCTTTCTTTTTTTTTTTTTTAAGCTTTCTTAAACTTATTTTTTCTTTCTTTTTTTTTTTTTAAGATTTTATTTATTTATTTGACAGACAGAGATCACAAGTAGGCAGAGAAGCAGGCAGAGAGAGAGGAGGAAGCAGGCTCCCTGCTGAGCAGAGAGCCCGATGCGGGGCTCCATCCCAGAACCCTGGGATCATGACCTGAGCCGAAGGCAAAGGCTTTAACCCACTGAGCCACCCAGGCGCCCCTTATTTTTCCTTTCAAAAAGAAATCTCACTTTGAGCTTTTCATATAAAGACATAATTGAGAGGGCCCATTTCTGAAGCCCTGTCCAGTGGCTTGAAGTAATTTCTAGGAATTTTCGGACCTAAAAACAATTCATTTTATAAGTACTTTATTTCATAGGATTGTTGTTTTGCAAACTGTTAATCATCCTATTTTGTTCAAAACTAGTGGTTGCAATAGGCAATCCAGAAAAATAGTGACAAAACATTTTATAGAAATAAGTGCACTTTGTACATCCCTACAAGACAGTTTGAAGCCCCTGGTAGTTATGAAGCCACCGATGATTATTTTCCAGTTGTTTGTAATAGGTGAATTGGCTTTGAGATACTGAAAATATTCCAGATGTGCACAGCAGGAATTATTAATAAGACCATTAGAACTTAATTATTTTTTTTAAGATTAATTTCTTTATTTTTGAGAGCGAGCAAGTGAGTGCGCATATGTGAGGAGGGAGAGGGGCAGAGGGAGAGAGAAAATCTTGGAGCAGACTCCCCACTGAGTGTGGAGCCCAACACAGGGTTTGGTCCCAGGACCCTGCGATCATGACCCGAGCCAAAGCCAAGAGTCAGACACTTAACCAACTGAGCCACCTAGGCGGCCCCCCCATCCCCCACCTTAGAACTTCATATAGTCCCTCATGTAGTTTAATTAATACAGATATGTATTGTCGAGCTCATATGCTGTGATTGAATTTTAGAAAGCATCCTTGAATGAATGTTTATGCCATGAATCTGTCTTGATTTTCTTTCATTTGATAGGAAAAAGCTCCTCTATTTCTGAAGAGAAAGGTGAATCTGATGATGATAAACCAAGAAAAGGAGAAAGACGATCATCGAGGGTCAGACAGGTAACTCAAATACCTCTTAAAGCATCACTTCTTTAAGTACTGCTTTGGGTATCTCCTGCTCCTCTTCCTTGGACTTTTTCAAAGTTTGTGTCTCTTTTGATTTCTGTAGTTCTCCTCTTTATCTCATTTTGGGTTTTTTCTTTGAGCGGGATGCTTTTTGTTTGTTCGTTTTTCTTTGTTTTTGTTTTTTTCCAAAAGTATTTGTTGGCATTTAATGAACCTTTTTCCATATGGCTTCAAGCTACCAGGACACAGCACCCTCCAACCCCCTTCATCTTCTCCTCAGCTATTCTACTCAGAAATTTGGCCTTCACGGTGACAGGCTGTTTGGGGAGCTTTCCCGTTCCCAAAACTTCCTAGTAGCCTGAGTGCACCACATCAAGGATAGGAGCAGGTCTGGGCTTGTTTCTGGCAGCATTTACCCATGTCTTCTAACTGATAAAGGTCCGCCGTTTGTCAGGGTTGACAGATGGGCAGAAGCTCTGGTTCCTCTTTAAGTGCTCACGCCTCATACCAACGTTTCCAGAGTAACTTGGGTGATATTTGTTGTTTCCAGAGTAACTTGGGTGATATTTGTTGAAGTTGATCACATGATGATGTGTGCCCCCAGCATTACCCTGACCTTCTCCGACTTCCAGTGCTTGCTGATGTGGCTGTGGCCCCAGTGGCCCCCAAAGTGTCCGGGTCTTCTCAGTCTGGGTGGCATGTGGGCAGCCCACACAAAAGAACTATTTTTTTTGTTTTTTGATTAGGTCTACTCAGATTTCTAAGCAAATATATAAAAATCAAAACTAAATTATGAAAGTTAACAGGCTGGTCTGTGTTACTAAAGTACATTATTAGAAAAGATAGAGTTATTCAATTAGAACTTTAAAGCCGTATGATACGGTGTTAAGTGGGCAGAACACAAGTGTATCTGTGGTATGATTATGAGTATGGAAAAGAAACGATGTGGAAAAAATTAAATATACTAAAATGATAAAAATAATTACATTATGCAATGATAGATTGGTTCCCCCACCCCCTTGCCACTTTCTAGATGTTCAGTTTATATTTATTTTTAAAGCTTGAAACTAAAAAATGAACTAGTAGCAGTTTCATTATTGCATTTCATTTGCACTCTGTTTTGATCCCCATAAGAGCTTGATAGGTCATGCTTGTTTACTGGCACACTTGTTTGTGTAGATGCAAGCATGTATCATTTAGTTTTTCCTTCCTATGTGTATCTCCTGAAAGACCCTTTCTCCTCTGATAGTGAGCAAAGATACTTGGATCCATTGTATATCTTTTCTTTTAGGCAAGAGCAGCTAAACTCTCTGAGTGTAGCCAGATGGCTGAGGAGGAAGATCAAGAAACACCTTCCAGAAATCTGAGGATCAGAGCAGATAGAAATTTGAAAACAGAGGAGGAAGAAGAGGAGGAGGAGGAAGAGGAAGAAGAGGAGGAAGAGGAAGAGGAGGATGAAGGACAAAAATCTAGGGATGCACCAGTCCTGAAACAGTTTGAAGAAGCAGAAGAGGGGGAAGAGTTGCCCAGAGTAAAACCAGAGGAGGTGATAGATGAGAGACCCCAAACCGTAAGATCCCAGGAACAGGAGGGGTTAGAGAGAGGAGGAAGAGTCACAAGGTCCCAGGAAGAAGCCAGAAGAAGTCATATGGCCAGACATCAGCAGGAGAAAGAAATGAAAACAGTTTTTCCTCTTGAGAAAGAAGAAAAGGAAATAAAATCTTCAAAAGGCTTGGAGGAAAAATCAAAGTCTCCTTCCCCTCCTCGACTGACTGAAGATCTAGAAAAGGCCCCTCTTGTGCTACAACCAGAGCAAAATGCCAGTGAGGAGGAAACTCCCCCACCTTTACTTACCAAGGAAGCATCTTCTCCACCACCTACTACACAGCTCCAGAGTGAAGAAGAAATAGAGCCCATGGAAGGCCCAGCTCCCCCTGTCCTCACTCAGCTCTCTCCTCCTACTACAGATGCTGAGATCAGGGAGATGTTAATATCTCAGCATACTGTCCAGCTGGTGGGAGGCCTGTCTCCTTTGTCAAGTCCTGCAGACACCAAAGCAGAAACTCTAGCAGAGCAAGTGCCAGAGGAGAGTGTCCTGCCTCTAATTCAGAAAAGCACACTAGCTGAATGCTCAACCCAGAAGGGTCTTGAAACTGAGGCAGAAAAATCTGCTCAACCACTCCCTCTTAAAATCGAGGAATTAGCACCGGCCAAAGGGATCACCGAGGAATCTCTGAAACAGCTGTCTTTGGAACAGAAGGAAGGTAGAAGGGCTTCTCATACCCTTCTCCCAAGCCACAGATTGAAACAGTCAGCTGACTCCTCCTCAAGCCGGTCCTCCTCTTCATCCTCCAGTTCTAGATCAAGATCTCGCTCTCCTGACAGCTCAGGCTCTCAGTCTCACTCATCTCCAAGATCCAAGCAGAGAGATGTATCTCGGGCACGTACTCATACCAACCCTCGTGGCAGATCCGAGATGGGCTCCCGATCAACATCAGAGTCCAGGTCACGTTCCCGTTCCCGTTCCCGTTCTCGTTCAGCTTCAAGCAACAGCAGAAAAGTAAGTGTGGGAGAATCCTGGGTGCGTTGGTGTTTTGTTTGTATTCCAGTGTTTTTCAACCCCAGGAGAACCTATTATGATTTCTGGCAGGAATGGGAAAAGCTTCCTTTACTCCCCAGGTCAGTGATTACTTTCCCGTCTTTTCAGAATCTAATTTTTAATTCATCAATCCCTAAATAGAGTCCTTTTAATTTTTTTGAGTCCCTTCGATTCCAAAGCTGAATCCTTTACCTGTCTTCACTAGACTATAAACTTGAAGATAGGTACAAGCCTTTTTACATGTGTATCCTAGTATTCTAGCACATAGTTGGGACTTAAGTAATTTTTTTTTTTAAAGATTTTATTTATTTATTTGACAGACAGAGATCACAAGTAGGCAGAGAGGCAAGCAGAGAGAGGAAGGGAAGCAGGCTCCCTGCTAAGCAGAGAGCCCGATGCGGGGCTCGATCCCAGGACCCTGGGATCGTGACCTGAGCTGAAGGCAGAGGCTTTAACCCACTGAGCCACCCAGGCGCCCCGGGACTTAAGTAATTTGCTGAATACTCTAGGAAATCAAGGAGATCACGAACTCAAAGAGGAATAAACATAGGGAGGGAAGGGTCCAAAGTATTAACTGAGTCAGTGGAAGTTGGAAAACTCAGTGATGTACTGAATATATACCATATAAAATAATTTGCCTTATGTGCTTCATTTCTTTAGTCTCTGAGCCCTGGAGTCTCCAGGGACAGCAGCACCAGCTACACTGAAACCAAAGATTCCTCTTCTGGTCAGGAGGTTGCAACTCCACCAGTGCCACAACTGCAGGTCCTTGAGCCAAAGGAGAGGACTTCCACCTCATCCTCTATCCGAGTGAGGCGTTTGAGCCAACCTGAGCCAGCTGAAAAGCATGTGACCCAGAGGTTACAGCCTGAGCGGGTAGGCTATTATGCCCTCTCCCTAGAAGGAGATGGAGGATTAGGCATGATTTTCCCTTTTGTCTTAGCTGTAAAACTGGAAGGTCAGTCTGGATAAGGTTCAGTAGAAATATAGATGGTTGGGGATACCTGTATGATTCCACTGACCTCTGTTCCAACTCCCTAGTTCATGAAAGCTCTATATGAGGCTAGGCAGCAAGGTCCTCCTCTCCAGGGCTCCCAGGGTCACTTCCACAGAGTGTCATCTTTTTTTCTGCCCCAGAGGAAGGCTTTTCTTAGTTCTCTCGGAAAAGAAGTCTAATAAAATGATTGCTGGCATAGAAATTCCTTAAGCAGCATTCCATTCCACTTTCTAAACAAAAATAACAAAGATCTCTAGGGCTAAGTGTGGAGCTGTCACTGTAGAAGTCCTGCTTTGCCTTTTACCAGCTCCAGCTTAAAAAAAAGGAACCAAGCAGATTTAAGTATGTTGCTATGGGTGTTTTGCTATGTTTGTTCTGACAGGGGAGCCCAAAGAAGTGTGAAGCTGAAGAGGCAGAGCCACCAGCTGCAACACAGCCCCAAACCTCAGAGACCCAGACCGCTCACCTACCAGAATCAGAAAGGATTCATCACACTGTGTAAGTAATCTCTCAGCTGGGGTATAACAGGGAACTGGCAGTGTGGAGTAGTTCTTTGCTCCCGGGGGTTCTTTGACTAAGCAGTCCTAGTTTCCTTTTAAAACGTAAAGGCAGAGCTTTATCTGGACAAAGGCTAGGCTTCAGTTACATTGAGAGCCACCACCGACTTTTCTAAGGATACTCTGAAAAGTGGTGGTTAGAGAGCGTATCTGGGATCATCTGACTAAAATAGTTCCTTTAAGGAGCAGATAGCGGAGGCTTTGGTTTCCAAACTCAGGGCAGTGTAAGGGAGTTGACTCAGGGCATTTTTTTTTTTTTTTTTTTTTTTTTTTTTTTTTTTTAATTTATTTGACAGAGATCACAAGTAGGCAGAGAGGCAGGCAGAGAGAGAGGGGAGGAAGCAGGCTCCCTGCTGAGCAGAGAGCCCGATGTGGGGCTCGATCCCAGGACTCTGGGATCATGACCTGAGCCGAAGGCAGAGGCTTTAACCCACTGAGCCACCCAGGCGCCCTGACTCAGGGCATTTTAACTCAATATTTAACTCATATTTACCAGCTACATCTGAGCCTGGGAACACACTTTAATGAAGGATGTCAAGAGTCTACCAAGAAAGGCACAGAGAGGTGTTTTGAGTTTCTGTTGTTTTCCTTAGTTGCTAGTCGTCTTTTTATTAAGCATAGTCTATCTTAGTTCTTACTGGATACAGTACAGCAAAATATGAAGCATCTATCAACCAGAAGTTTGTTTCTGGGACCCTTGGATTGATTTTTACCATTTACATAATTAATGTGAGTTTTTATTCCTTATATTTAGTTTTAGAAAAGTACAAGTAAGAATAGCTATATCATTCATTGTTCTGAGCTAGGTACTATACGTTAAGAAGCCATTGAACCCAAATTCCTGGCTTTAGAGTCCCAAGGGAAGTGAAAAGCAAAACATTGTGGAAATAAGATTGCTTAGCTTTTAGACATTAAGAATCCTGTGCTGCTTTAGTGAACATCCAGTTTAGACAGTTGGCCTAAAGTTGTTCTCTGTTGGTTTTATGTCTTTTTAACACTAATACTACCAGTATGCTTTTTCCCTTTATGTAAAAGTCTAATAATTTACACTCTTCTGAGCGTTTCAGACTGATTTTGGAGGGTGGTGGGCAGGTGACATGATTTATTATCTCATTTCCTGATGACGTTAATACTAGTTTTGTACTCCTTACTATCTGTATAGCTTTTGCCTTGGGATACACCTTCGCTACTGTCTATTCTAATAGTCTTGCCTCTGCTGCCATCTTGTGGCCATTACTTTTTTGGTTTGAAAGTCAAAAGTTCACTCTACTTCCTTTGAAAAGTTTTGTTTTTCCCTTTTGGGGAGAGTACATTATCCTTTGGAGAGGGTTTTTCTTCTAGGACCATAAAGTGAAAACACCGCGGATTCTGGAAGGTGTTCAGGATTCCCCAGCTACACCATCGATGAGGAAATGGGGTGACACCTTCCCTTCCATATCGATCAACCAGAGATAATACCTGCCCTTCCTTACCCCATCCCAAGGGGCTGCAGCATGTCCTTTGTATAATGGCAGCTTCGAAGTAGGTGTTGACAACCTACTAGTAATTGGGCCTGAGGAACTGCCTCCTTTACACTTTGAGAAGCAAGTAATTTTCTAAGAAGGTTTTTGCTTGCCCTGAAATTTAGTGGGTGTATGAGATCCTGGCAATAGCACTTGATGCTGTTGTGAAGCATCTTGATTTCTGGACTTAAGCATGCAAGTCCAAGGCACATGAAACTCGGAGTCCTGTACAGAGTATTTCTCCCCATGTAAAGGTGCCTTCGATTTTCCACTTTATGACAGGTAATTTAGTCACATTGATTCCAACAAGGTGATAGGCAAGTGCACCCTGGGCAAATACTGAGACTGTCCATTGTTGCCTAGGCAAGCTTCAGTGAAGCAGCCTATAGGTGAGAAATGCAATCTGAGCTCGGGAGTAGCTCACACACATCCCCTTTACCTACTTTCCCTCTGCCTGTCTCCCAGATGGTCTATTCAGCAGCTTAATAAAAAGACATGCCCAAGGGCCTAAACTCATAGGCTATTCTGGCACTGGATTTGGTAAATGACTCTTGGAGAGGTTTGCCTCCATTTCTGGAAGCCATACTGCATCTGATTCACACCAGTCGTCCTAGTCTTTCACTCCTCTAGAGTCCTAGTTTTCAGTCTGGTGACCTCTGGAGCCTCTGGCCAGTTTTAAAAGTGGGATCAACAATTTGTGGCTTCACCTTGGTTTTCCTATCTGTCTCAACAAGAGACAGAGCTAGGGCCTATTGATTCAGTAAAATGTTCAAAAAAAAAAAAAAAGACTTCAAGGACCTGTCAGCACCTGGAAGAGATTGCCTAACTTTTTCTGTGCTTTGTTAAATCCATTCTGATTCTGATTGTGCCCTGAGGAATTGTTAATTTATGAGGTAAGGTATCTTGTCATTGCTTGGAACAGGAATTTGTGGGCCTCAGTCCTATTTCAGTTGAGCCATGTTCCAAAATCAAGTCTTCTGCCTGCTATGGATGTAACAAAAGTGTCTTCATACAGCAGAATATGATGCTACTTTGTTTTTACATTAAAAAAAAAATAGGGGAGAAAAAAGAACTTAACATGTGAGCAACTGTATTATCCAGCAGTAGTTGATTCAAACCTGAATTTTTCTTAATACAACCTTCTGAGTACACAACCCTTGCAGGCAATAGCGGCTTTGGGCTTTTGGCTTATTACGTTTATTTGTCCTTTTGCCTGAGTACAAGGAAGAAAATAGTCCTTTAAACCAATATGACAATGTAATGGTCACTCTCCAGGGAACCCACAGTACCAGTATGCCAGTAATGCATAATTTTTAAAAGTAGAATTTATTGGTGATCATCAGTGGTATTTGCTTACTGAGAAATTGGAATCTAAGGACATACCCCCCAAATCACATCATCCTTGGTTATCTTGAAACTAGTATGCCCCTGCGGTATTCTATATTTAAGACTCACTGCCTGAGAATAGTCACATCCCACTATTTCATATCAGGTCCTCAGCTCCTCATGAATTTTCTGTAGTAACTAAAATTCAAACATATACGCCTGTAGAAATTTCCTTTTCTGTTAGTTTTTCTGAATCTTAGATATTAACTATAATGTGATGTTGTTAATCTCCAAATAGTTCTGTCCTTTTCTTCTGGGCTGCAGATGCTTTTTGTGCTGTTCAATTATGGATAGAGATCTCCTGTCCCTAAGCCCCCATGCAGTTTCACAGATTTTTCAAAGATACCAGAAATATTTGTGCAAGAACTTAAATGTGGGAAGGGAGATGTCTAGATGCCTTTTGTTTAAAAAGGGCTACAAAGAAAAGCTGTGTGGACCTCTGACAAGTAGCTGACAAGGCTTTGGGACTGGTCCTGCAAGCAAGTAGGTTTGAGTCTCTTTTGGGGGCAGTTTCAAGGATTCCCCTTTTTCTTATGAAAATAAAGTCTTTGGAATCCTGGATCCCACAGAATTGTTTCTGGGGAAATAGATGGCACAAACTCACTGAGTCTAAAGAAGGCCAAGGATAATGTCGTAAAATTCTTATTCTTGAAAAAACAAGAAAGAATTTCCAATGAAAGAAAAATTTTTCCTCCAAGGAAGCTACTTCTGGAGAGGCATATTGGCAGCTGAAACTATTTTAAGACAGTTGATGGATAGGGAACGTTTATTTGAGGATGTTGGAAGGTAACATTCTTTGTGAGGTAACATTCTCTGTGGGAATTCCATCTAAAGTGATGTTTAAGAAGAAAACTTTGGGGTGCTTTGTGGCTCTATTGAGAGCATGCGACTCTTGATGTTGGGGTCATGAGTGCAAACCCCACATTGGGTGTAGAACTTACTTTAAGAAGAAGAAAACTTAGTTCAGCAGGCAGTCATTAAAGTGTCCACTTGGTACACACAGTGACAGCCTACTTCAGAAATACTTACTGAGCATTTCTTTGTGGTAGACCCTGGGCTAGGGTTGAGAAATGTAGTCCCTGACCCTGAGGAGTCCTACAAGGTGGAGGTGTGGGGCAAGTCATCCAGTGGTTATACAGGGTGATGAGGTCCTTGCTGAAAACCTGTCAGACCAACTACTGAGTGCCTTCACATCAGAGAAAGCACAGTCTACTCTTTGAGAAAACTCAGAAAAACCTCCATAGGTGGTATCAAATGAGATAAATGGCATATTAAATGTACATGTTTTTAATGCATATCCTTACCTTGACTTAGAGTGTTGTCCAAGCCAGACTTCTAAGGGCAAAGCCTTATCATACTGTTCCATGAGATAGGTATTTTGTGATCCCCACTTTACAGGATCAGAGACTAGCCCAGTGTCACAGAAATTGTGGAACAGGGTCAGGCCGTGATTGGTCCCTAGCCAGTTTGACTGCAGAGCTCTCAGTCTTAATGAGCAGACAGTGGCGACTAAGTGAAAGGGAACTTTTAGAGTAATGTGTAAACATGACCACTTTAGCATGTAGTCAGCATGTACAAGATTCTAAGCAGTGGGGAGGAAAATTTACTCCTGGCTGAAAGCTCTGATACTACAAATGAGATAATAAATACCAAGTTTTTGATTAAATACCTTACTGTTAAACCTCTGCTGCCGCTAGGATACAAAAGGAGCATCTTTGCAGTCAAAAAACAAGTCTTTGAGCATCTACTGAGTGTGTTTTTTTTTGAGTGGTTAGAGTCAGCTTATTTCACATTTAGTCTGGTGAAGATGCCCATGATTAATAATTTCCATTTAGTTCCCAAACACTTCAGGCCCAGCAGACAGCCCCCTACCCACCCCCCCCAACCGCCCATGTAACAGCTCTCTCCGGCTTCCTATCTACTTCGGAGCCGCCACCTTGGAGCCCTTGCTCCAAGAAGTGGCCTTCATGCTTCAGCTACCCAAGGTCCCCTTGCCCTGTTTATCCTTTTCCTTTCTGGCTCCAGTGGACCCCGGGGCAGGGTGACCTGATTAAAGACTCTGTGAAACAAAGTTGTCTGTCATCTCTTCAGAGACCTCTCTCCCCCTCTCTACTGGTAATTCAAAAAGGAACTCTCTTCTATCCTCTCCTCCCGCCATCCCTGGAGAAAGGACAGGTTGGAGTAATAACACGTGGTCATTGCTTGGGGTGAGCAGCCAGCTAGCTCCTCCAGTGATTGGATAGAGCTAGTTCTCATCCCACCTCCCTGCATGAACAGCTGACTGGCTTCTAGGATGGAGGGAGGTGAGCACATGAAAAATTGCTCATGACCCTCCATTCTGTGCCTTTTTAAACTTTGGCTTTGTTATCTTCCTTCTTTAGTCATTTTTCGTTCCCAAGCTCTGCTGTTTCCTTTCTTCTTTTCTCTGGAATCTTCCAAGCAAGCAGCTGTAACTTTGTATGTCCTCTCCACCCAGCCCCCCTCCCCCGCCCCCTGGGAAGACAAGGAGAGTGCACCCTTTCCCTGTGGGGTTAGGCCTCGGTAGCTGTTGTAACCTGAGAAAAGAAGGAAAAAGGCCAGGCCTATTGAGCCAGCAGTGAGCTCCCTGTGGCCTGCCAGAGGATAAGAACCTTGCTCACTCAGCGCCCTCCCTCTTCTCTTTCCCCTCCCCTGCTGCAGCAGGGCCCTCCCCCATCCGCACACACGGGCTGCTGGGTAAGTGGCAAGATGGCTCCTCTGCATGTCTCCGGCTGATCGCCGCCGCTCCGCCAATACAATAGAGCCAGCCACTACCAGCAGCCTGGCCCTCTTCCTCCTCCTTCTCCAGAGAGACCAATCCAGCCGAACCCGGGGTTTGCCGTGAGGACTTAACGCTTATCTCTTAAAAGCCAGATCTATTTTAGCCTCCCCTCACCACCACCACCTCCCCTTCCATTTACCATTTTTTGGATCCCCAGTTGCTGCATCTCGATTTTCTCTCTCTGGATCGGGTGGCTGGGGAGGAGGTGGTGGGCTCTTGGGACAAGGAAGGTGTTGTGGGTTTTTTTTTTAATTTTTTAGGATTTTTTTTGTTTGGTTTTTGTTATTTCTTCCATTCCAGAAAGGGATAAACAGCACTTCCAGGGGGAGAAAAAAAATCATGTTATCAGAAAGCAAAGAAGGGTGAGAGCTTCACATTTCCATGTATCCCTTTTCCCCACCGCTCTAGCCTACCTCATCCTCCTCCTTTTCCCCATGGCTTTCATTCCGTCTTTTCGTTTTGGTTTGTTTTCAGTCATTCTGCTTTCCCCCTTTGTCCTTCCTGCCTGGTTTCTAATTGGCCCAACTTGCCCTCTCCGTATGGGAAATAGGTATTTTTTGTATAAGTCTTTTCTTTAGATTTAGGCAGTTGAATCGCGTGTTTCTGTGGGTGCCGGATAGCTGGGGGCACAGTTCCGATTTTCCCCTCCCCCTTCCCGTGCATCCCTCCCTGCCTGCTCTGGGGAGGCTGTTCTGACCTCTGAGTGTCAGTCAGCCTGTGGGGAATGCTGAATTTTCTGGTGGTGGTTCTCAGCGTGGGGATGCGTCGTTTCCCCTCTCCTGGGTCTTGGGCCCCTGATCATCTTAATTTGATTTTTTTTTTTTTTTCCCTTAATGTTTGGGTGGTAGTGGGAGTGAGATTAGAGATAGAAGTTACGGATGAAGACAGAAAAAGGAGATGGGAAGATAGTTTATCTTACGTGAATCTCTGGGATTCATTCCCTGAAGTGGGAGCTAACTTGTGTGATTCAGAGTGGGGGTGGGGGGATTCAGTATTTGTAGTGGGGAGGGGATCCAGGGTGTGGGGGAGGGTGTGTCCTGACTGGGAGGCCTGCTCTCTTTATCTCTTGGAAGTTGGAATGAGGGAGTGGGAGAAACTGGGCGAAAGCTGAATGTAAGAACAATTCGTACACCTCTGAGAAGGTAAAAGTGGCCTGATTCTTCTCTGAGCTTTCAAACTCCAGCATTTGTCATTTTTCCTTTTGGATGAGAGTGTCCTTACTGAAGTTTGAACCCTCACCAGCCCTGCTTTCCCTGCAACTACCACTTCTCCCCCCGCCCCCGTTTCTCCATTCCTGTTTCCAGATCCTGTGGGTCGGTAGGCCTTATTAAGCAGTTGATTGTAAACACAAGCGTGGGATCACTTGCCACAGCCATTCTTTCTTGTCTTAAGCAATCAGGCTTCCCTTAATTTCTCATGCAATTTTGTTAAAAGATGCCTGTGGCTAGGGGATAGGGAGGGTACAGGGTTGTGGGCAAATCGGTCACATTTGAGGGACTGTTTAGAGGGCTGTTTCCTTTCCTTGTAAGGGTACTCTGTTGAATTGCCTAAAAACAGTTGGTAGTCCTGACCCCACACATCACAGCTTTATCCCATCTGAGCAGTGGGTGGATGTGGTTGCTACGATCTGTGCTCTTCTCCCAAGGAAAACAGTTTGCCAGTTGTCCTGTGGGGGCAAGGTATCTAGTCTCATCTGAAAAGCAGCTCTCCCAGCCCCACCCAAGTAATGAGGCATGGGGGTTTCCTGACCCCAAACCTAACATCTTGCTCTCTCTTCCCCTTGGTTCTTCCCTGCCCTTCCCTCCCTACCTCTCCCCATACTGTCAGTGAGAAGGAGGAAGTGACCATGGACACAAGTGAAAACAGACCTGAAAATGAGGTTCCGGAACCCCCCGTGCCTATTCCAGACCAAATCAGCAATGATGACCGCCCAGAGGGCAGTGCTGAAGATGAGGAGAAGAAAGAGGTAAATTTCCAAGCCACCTGTTGGGGTGGGTGGACAGGAGGGGGCCGAGGAGAGTTAGACCACTTTGGTAATCACTCTTACACAGTGGGATAGCTTAAAGGAGGGGGTAGGCAGATTTGGATCAGGATAGGGCCAAGGGAGAATTCGCTGGTTTAGCAAGGGAGACCCCTTGTGATGGGGACAGGGTTCATTCATTCCTCTTTTTTTGTTGGGGAAGTGCAGTCCAGACTGTTGGAAGTTTGTAACTAAAGGAAAAGTCAGTTAATGGCCCTTTATCCAACACCCAGGCCCAGCTTTCCCTGCTACCCTCTCAGGCTTCTCCCTGTGGTAAATGTTAGCTTTCCCTCCTTTTTAAAAGCCTGTGGGGGCTCACCGCCATCTAGTGGGCTTTGGTGGTTCTCAGCTGATGAACTGTGCTGAGGAATTTTTGTTCCTCCTCTGCCCTCTAGTGGTCATATCGGAGAGATATAGTTACTTAAGAAGCCAGCACTTGGGGTGATCCCAAAGGCCCCTTCTCCATATATCTCTGACTCCTCTGCTTCCTTTTTTAGCATATATGTTATCTCGTATCCTGCACCCAATTCATGGGGACTCCCCCCATCAGAGCCAGCGAAGTCTTCTTGGCTCTTAAAGTAATAGAGAAAGAATTAGCTGGGTTTGGGAGCGGGGTAACAGGATGGGAGGGACTGTCCTGTGTGTAGCCTTTCTTTGGTGTGTGTTGCGGGGGTGGGGGCCGGTGAAAGTGATTTGATGTGCAGAATATTATTTATTACAAGGTCCTTCTTCCCCGTAAAACTTTGTCCAAGTACCTCATGTACGGTAATCCGCCCGTAAAATATAACCCTGCCCAACTGGCCAATCGCTGATGCCGCCTCTTCCTCTGGACCCACCCGCTGCTACTGAGCTGCCCAATCAGAGCCGAGTCTGCTATCCAGGTGTCTTGGCCAGAGGGGGGCATGTATATGGGATCCTGTGATGGGCCCCCTTTTGCCTCCCTGCCTTGCTTACATCAGGGGGCCAAGAAGAGCACTGTTCTGGAGAGACTTGTATTGAGAAAGCAAAAAGCATTTGGAAAGGGGTGGACTTGCATCATCTCCCTATTTGGGACACCCCAAGAAGAGCTTGTGTCAGTGCTGGGGCGCCTGTCCACATGCCCTTACCCTTTTGAGGACTGTGGGTTGACTTGTTTGCTACAGACTGTTGGGATTCCCATCTAGGGCACCAAGATCTCCTAAAGAGTCAATGTTTGTGATCACAGTGCCATGCTGTAAAATACCGAGTGGAGGCTCTCGGCTTAAGCTGTGACGACTAGGAGCCCTGCAGAGAAGTCTAGGGTTTGAGCCCAGGGATTTAATGCTGATGACAGCCAGCCATGTATCACCACTTGCTCATCAGATGGACTTTCCTTTGGTCCCTGTTGTCCATGGTGAAGGGCAGCATGTGGGTTGCTCCAACTTCTCCTCCATCCCTGGAGGCAGGGGCTCATCCATCCACCTGACTGGAAGCACTGTCTCAGCTGGAGTCCCTGAGGAGATGCCACACACAACTCTCAGAAGAAAAGTATTCTGACCTTGCTGCTGAATGTGTGCCAGGTCCTGGGGCTCTCCACCTACTGCCCCCAGGCTGCCTTCATCAGAGGCTCCATGATCCCACTCGGTGAGAGGACCCCTTCCCCATTTACAGGCAGAGGAGAAAGGGACTCTGGAGTCATCACCTGGATTCCAAGTATTGGGTGGTGGTATTGCTGGATCTTGCCACTGGTGGACATAGGGTCCTGCCTGCCTCTCACGATAAAAGGCCAGGACCATTCCTGCTGCTCACAGGCCATCTCATCAGGGACTGCAAGATGATGCCCCTACAGGGCTGGGACTGATGTCTCTGCCCCTTTTCCCCCTGTACCCCTCGCTGAGCCTGGCCACCGCCAGTGAACTGTCTTGACATCATGGAAACTGGGCAGCGTCCCCCCACACGTTTTCCTCCCGCCCCCCCTGCGCCCCTGGGAGGACTCTGGCAGTGCCGTGCTGACCACCACGCCGTGCGCCCACCTTTTTTGCCAACCCAACCCCCCACCAATTGCACAGCGCCTAGCAGGGAGGGCTCATTCTGATTGGACCGGCGGTTGACTAGATACAGTACACAGTGAGGTGCGATTGGCTGAACTGAAGATCCCAGGTGTGAGATGGTACCTGGAACATTTGTCATATTCCTAGTTATTTTCTTCTTTATTTTCTTCTTCTTTTTATTTAATCTTTTATTTTGATTATTTTCTCTTTATTTTTCTGATTTCTTTATTGGATTTATTTATTTGGTTCATGTTTTTCCTGTTTTAATTAAGACCTTTTTTTTTCCTTCTTTCTTTACTCTTTTTTCTTTTCTTTTTTTCTTTTCTTTTCTTTTCTTTTTTTTTTTTTTTCCTCACTAACTTACCCATCGAGAGCGGCCCGGCTAGGGGTCAGGTTGGCCCTTAACGGAGACCAAGGAGACTTGGTTAGACGACACAAATGGGGCTGGGGGGTGGATGGGGAAAGGGGATTTCATCAAGAGGGTCCTGCCCTACCCTTTAGAAGGGTGGTAGGTCTTAGTTTTTCCAGAAATAAGCACTGAAATCTGAAAATACTGTAATCCCCTTTTCTCTCTCTCCCTCTTTTTGCTCTATCCAGAGTCTTTCTCCCACTGAGTGGGGCAAAAACTTGCTCAAAGACAGGTTTGGGAGTTTCTGATCCTTGGCAGAGCCCCTAAGGCTTAAGCCTTGGTTGGAGAGGAAACAGTAAGGCTCTGGTAGAGCTCTTTATAGTGGGTTGAAAAGCCAAGAGACTCCCTGGGGACAGTTTGCCCCTCAAAAAAAAAAAAAAAAAATAGCTTTCCTTTACCAAAGGCACCTTTAGAGTCTTTCTCCTGGCACTTGGCTCAGGAGCATCCTCTTTGATGGGTCTAGTCCTGCTAGGGGTATGGACAGCCTTAACAGTCTGCTGTCCCAGTAAATCAGAGCCATAGTCCTTGGATGTCAGGCTGGGCATTGAGAAGAGGAGGCTTACCTTGTTGTAGTGATCATCCCAAAGTTGGTTTTCCTTGCTTCCTCATGTTTTCTGAGAGTTTGCAAGAAGACCTGGGAGGACTAGATGACCCAGTTCTGGGCATATCTTGTTGGGTTTGGTACCCTCTTGACCCATAGAGACAGTGGAAGAGGACAAGACCTATGCCTTTAAAGGGCTGGGAGGCTCCTGAATTCCTCTTCCAGCTTATTTCTGGTTAAGCTAATACACAGGTGTGGTATGGACTAGATGACTTTCCCCTGCTGTGATGTTTGATTTTATTTTTTTCTCTAACTTGCATTGATTCTGCTTCGTTTTTGCCGTTTGCCGCTTCTGTTTTGGTCTCTGTCTGTCTCTGTGTCTCTCTCTCTCTCTGTGTCTTTGGAGCCTGTGCTAAGACCGCCCCATCTAACCTCCTTCCCCCCTCTCTGTGGGGTGTGTCTCTTTCTCTTTTTTTTTTTTTTCCCCTTTTCTTCTCTATACAGAGCTCGCTGCCCAAATCATTCAAGAGGAAGATCTCCGTTGTCTGTAAGTCTAGCCCCAAATCCCTGATAAAGGTCAGGAGTACCATAAAAATCAGTTCATAGAGAAATAGGTTTCCACTCACTCTCAGTGGCATTCTTGGGTCATCCCTTCCCACCCCACTTCCTCCACCCAATGAATCTACATCTTCTTGGCATATGTAGGGTTCCATTTTGAAATTCAAAACTTCAGATAATCCCTGTCATTTTCCCCAGGTCACATTTCTTTCTTAACTAATGACACTATAAGGTGTCTCACAGTTTCCTATCTAGCCCTGCGTGATTTTCTCTTTCAGATACCTGAACCCTCAGAACCAGCAGTGGGTTTGAGGGACTCCTCTATAATGTTTATCCGTTTATCCTTTATTCTGAGGGAGTGTCTGAGGAAAGGAGAGTGCTCACACCTCAAACAGTAACATTTTTAACATTTTCCCAATGAGGAACTCTAAATCGAAAAAGTGTGCTAGATCTTTATAACTTAATGTGAAGTCATAGTGTGAAAGTGAACCTAAAGCATGATCAGATCACGTCACAGTCTGAAACTACTTAGACATCAGTATCACATAGCCTTGTTTTTCTGCATTCTCTGTCCTTCTCAGTCTGTCTTCCCCATGACTTTAGTTATTTCTGCCACTAAAAGTTTAAACTGCTCACCACCCTAGTTAACCATCCCTCGTTGCCTTCAGAGATACAGCAGTTTTTATTGGTCAGAAAGTGGCTCCAGTCCTTTTATTGTTCACTCTGAAGCATGGTTTCCCCAATCCCCAAATACAGTTTCCTTAAGTAATAAACCTTTTACTGAAATTCCAGTCGAAGGCTGTCTTTAGGTGTTAATGGTGTGAACCAGCGGAGGACCTAAGACCATCTAACTGTTCGGTCCTATTTCTTGGGGACAGCAGCTACCAAGGGGGTGCCAGCTGGAAACAGTGACACAGAGGGGGGCCAGCCTGGTCGGAAGCGGCGTTGGGGAGCCAGCACAGCCACCACACAGAAGAAACCCTCCATCAGTATCACCACTGAGTCACTCAAGGTGAGGTGGGAGGAGCCAGGGAGGGGAGGATGAGACACATTGAGGTGGGAGTAGACACGGGCCCAGTGTAACGGGGTGGGGGGTATCTGTGTCCCAGAGCCTCATCCCCGACATCAAACCCCTGGCGGGGCAGGAGGCTATTGTGGATCTTCATGCTGATGACTCCCGAATCTCTGAGGATGAGACAGAGCGTAATGGTGATGACGGAACCCATGACAAGGGGCTGAAGATCTGCCGAACTGTCACCCAGGTAAGGCTCTTGTACCCAGTGTCAGGGGAGCAGGCAGTGGACTGAGTAGGCAGCCAGGCTAGAGTCCTGGAAGGGAGATCTGCCATCTCTGTGGAGGGTTGGGCTAATTGCGATTTTAGGGGTCAGCAGATTACCACATCCTACCTCTTGTCCATAATAAAGAAAATTTTATTAGAACAGGGCTACACCATCTCATTTACTCTTATCTCTGGCTGCTTAAGTGCTGCAACGTTCTCCTTGAAGAGTTGCAACAGAGTGTATGACTCACAAGGCCTAAAAATATTTCTCATCTTGCCCTATACAGAAAAAATTTGCCCACTCCTGCCTTCGTTTTCCTCATGGCAGAGCTGAGGCATTCATAATCCCAGGATCCAGTGGAGGAGAATGAAATCTTTCCCCTAGTGGAAGGAACATGCTAAGTTGACTGTCCCAGCCTCTCTCAGGAAACCAGAGGCGGAGAAGAATGGGCCAGTTTGGTGTTTAAGAGTTCCTCGATTATCTGATACCTTACAGGTAGTTCCTGCAGAGGGCCAGGAGAATGGGCAAAGGGAAGAAGAGGAAGAAGAGAAGGAGCCTGAAGCAGAACCCCCTATACCTCCCCAGGTTTCAGTAGAGGTGGCCTTGCCCCCGCCTGTGGAGCATGAAGTAAAGAAAGGTGGGTCAGGCCTGCAGCTCGCTGAATCCCCAGTGTACTTTATTTGGACCTCTCTTAAAAGCCTTTAATGTTTCCTGCTTTTTATTCTAGTGTTTTGCATCTCTGTTTTACCTTCCTTTCCTAGTTAGTAAGCTGCTTGAGAGCTAGGTTTGAATCTTTGAATCTCTATAATGAGGAGCTTTGCCTAGATAGTACCTTTTTTTTTTTTTTTTTTTTTTTTTTTTTTTTTTTTTTTTAAGATTTTATTTATTTGACAGAGATAGGAGAGCACAAGTCAGCAGAGTGGCAGGGAGAGGGAGAAGCAGGCTTCCTGCCAAGCGGGGAGCTTCGAAACAGACTCGATGCCAGGACCCTGGGACCATGACCTGAGCTGAAGGCAAACGCTTAACTGACTGAGCCAGCCAGGCGCCCTGCCTAGACAGTACCTGGTACATTGTAGGCACTCAGCACAGTTGGGTGGAAGAGTGACTGCTTGGTAGGGAGTAAGAGAAAGGCGGTAGCGGAGGTAAGAGAGCTAGCGTTGCTCCCTGCTGAAATCTGTTCATATGCTCTTTTTGATAGTGACTTTAGGAGATACTTTAACTCGACGTTCCATTAGCCAGCAAAAGTCTGGAGTTTCCATTACAATTGATGACCCAGTCCGAACTGCTCAGGTGCCCTCCCCACCCCGGGGCAAGATCAGTAACATCGTCCACATCTCCAATTTGGTGAGTCGGAGTCATTTCCCACAGCACAGCCTTGTTCAGTGGTTAAAAGTTTGAGCTTTGCATTCCTGTTACTTAATCTTCCAGTCCTAGATCTGCCAGTTACTCACTTATTGAGTGACTTAATCTTTCACAGCCAGTCTCCTCATCTGAAAAATAGGGACAAAGTATGAGCCTACAGGGCTGTCTGGAGGATTTATAGAGGGCTTGGCACATAGTGTCTCCCTTAGTGTTACTGCTCTTCGCTCCTCTCACACTCCCCCCTCTGCACCCACACTCTGAAGTTGTACTCCTGTGCCAGATACTTGGGGAAGCTGGAGACTAGTTACAGGAGTGTTCTTGCCTTCTTCAAGACCTGGAAACTCCATTTTCCTTGGCAGGTGCGCCCCTTCACTTTAGGCCAACTAAAGGAATTGTTGGGCCGGACGGGAACTCTGGTGGAAGAGGCCTTTTGGATTGACAAGATCAAATCTCACTGCTTTGTAACGGTGAGGGGAGGAAGCTGATTTTCTAGGTTGTGGCGCATATTTCCTTTTGTAACCAATGTGGGCAGGTTCGAGGGCGTTGTGGCAAGTGGGAGGGATTGAGGCCTGTTGTGACCCTCTGCCTTCTCCCTTCCTCCACCAGTACTCAACAGTAGAGGAAGCAGTTGCCACTCGCACAGCTCTACATGGGGTCAAATGGCCCCAGTCCAATCCCAAATTCCTTTGTGCAGACTACGCCGAGCAAGATGAGGTAAGAAACCTAGGGAAAGGAAGGAGGAGAGGGGCAGGGAAGGCCATTATCTGCTAGAATCCAGCTGAGATCCTGGCCAAACCTGCAGTCACTGAGATTCCTTCTCCCTCTTCTCCCTACCCCTTGGTTCCTTTCGTTGGACCGTGGGGCTCCAAAATCTGTCTGCCCTGATAACCTGGGCTCCTTTAGTGGGAGTGTTATCCTCTCCATCCTGACTATCCTTGTCCCTCCTCTACCCACAGCTGGATTATCACCGGGGCCTCTTGGTGGACCGTCCCTCTGAAACTAAGACAGAGGAGCAGGGGGTACCACGGCCCCTGCACCCCCCGCCCCCACCCCCAACCCAGCCACCACAGCACCCCCGGGCAGAGCAGCGGGAGCAGGAGCGGGCGGTGCGGGAACAGTGGGCAGAGCGGGAACGGGAAATGGAGCGGCGGGAGCGAACTCGATCAGAGCGTGAATGGGATCGGGACAAAGTTCGAGAAGGGCCCCGTTCCCGATCACGGTCCCGTGACCGCCGCCGCAAGGAACGTGCGAAGTCTAAAGAAAAGAAGAGTGAGAAGAAAGGTACTTAGCTGTGGGGACACACATACCTGCTAGTAGGTGGGAAAGGAACCCAAATGGGATGGGACACAGGGTCATAGGGCATAAGGTCTGACTCCCTTTCTTCCACCTCAGAGAAAGCTCAGGAGGAACCGCCTGCCAAGCTGCTGGACGACCTTTTCCGTAAGACCAAGGCAGCTCCCTGCATCTACTGGCTTCCGCTGACTGACAGCCAGGTGAGTGCCCACTTCATGCTCCACTCCGAGTAGCAGCCAGGCCTCACAGCGGTGCAGGGAGACGCACTTGACTACTGGCATGCTTAGGGCCCAGGTATCGGCATAGGATAATAAGGGAAGAAACGATGCATCAAGGTAAGGCAGTTTGAAGAACCAGGTGACTACGCCACAGAGAAGCCAAACCTGAGAGTGTGAAGATCAACATGAAGACAGAAACTGGGTTTGTGCATCTAGGAAACTGACTGTGCCGACCATCCTTGGAAATTGGTTTCAGCTAGCTGAGAAACCATTTCTTTGTTTTTCTGTTTGCTTCTAGGATTTTTTGCCCTTTTTTTTTTTTCAATTTTTATTTATTTAGTAATCTGTACAGCAAATGTGGGGCTCAAACTCACAACCCCAAGAACAAGAATTGCATGCTCTTCCAACTGAGCCAGCCAGGCAGCCCTAGGATTTTTTGCTTTTTCAATTTAAGTTTCTTTGTAATGAGCCTTTTTGGGAATTTGAGGCTGGTGTACTCCACTGAAGGGAAAAGTAGTTTGTTCACATCTGAGTAGCTAGGGAAATACCAGAGGCGGGGCATGGGGCATGGATGGTGCCCGCTGCCTATCGTGGGTATAAAAGGCGAACACTTGGAGGGATTAGGCCCAGAGACAAAGATGTGATTGCTGACAAACCCGTTCCTGCTTAACGGCAAAGTGGGCAATGATCCTGAGCTAGGGCAGGGTCCAGGGACATACAGACGAAGCGGGACTGGCGTGAGTGGGGCTGAGATCCCTCTTCTCTGCCTTTGCTACCTGCTGCAGATTGTTCAGAAGGAGGCAGAGCGGGCTGAACGGGCCAAGGAACGGGAGAAGCGGCGAAAGGAGCAAGAAGAGGAAGAGCAAAAGGAGCGGGAGAAGGAAGCAGAACGGGAACGGAACCGACAGCTGGAGCGGGAGAAGCGTCGAGAGCACAGCCGAGAGAGGGACAGGGAGCGAGAGAGGGAAAGGGAGCGTGACAGGGGTGATCGAGATAGGGATAGGGAGAGGGACCGAGAGCGAGGCAGGGAGAGGGACCGCAGAGATACCAAGCGCCACAGCAGGAGCCGGAGTCGGAGCACACCTGTGCGGGACCGGGGTGGGCGCCGCTAGCTGGAACACATGAGGGAGAGCTGCAGGCATCAGCCACCCTGCCCTGGGGGGTTCGAGGCCACAGAGGGATAGGTACAATCTCCACCGCCCTAGAACCAGGGGTCTTTCACACCATTTACCCAGTGCTCAAGTATGGCTGCCACCTGTCCCCACATACCAAATGGAGCAGTGGCTGTCTTTCCCCCCCAAAGCCCCACCCCCATAATCTATCTCTTGGGAGTTAGCCCTCTCCTCCCTCTCATTTCCCATTGTTGAGTCTGAGAGGGAAGAGCTAGGTTAGGGATGGAGGTGGTTGGCCCAGAGGTGGGGAACAGCTAGGAGCCCCAGACCTCTCATTTTTCCTCCATCCTGCTCACCACCTCCTTTGGGTACTCACAACCCCCTCTTGGGAACAGCTGGGGCCAGGACTGGGTCACCTATGAGCTGAATCAGCATCTCCTCCTGAGTCCCAGGGCCCCTGCAGTTCCCATCTCTTCTGTCCTGCAGCCCTTGCCTCCTGCCCACCGGTTCCACTTTATATCCACCTTTTCCTTTTGTTCAATTTTTATTTTTATTTTTTTTATTATTAAATGATGTGGTCTATGGAAAAATAATAAAAATCTGACTTAGTTTTAACTAGTGTGTGTGACTGACTTTCCTTGGGCAGGGCCTGGGGGAGAGCCAAACTGAATTGAAAAGGATGGCTCAGCGCTGAGGCACCATTGCTTTCGCTCCATACCCTAGTTTAGGCAGGCTGCTGCTTCCTGGAGCAGGAAATTCCCACCCTCCATCTCTGTCTTGGTCTATCCACATCACCGCAGAGCGTCTTCCCACCAATCCCAACCCCCAACCCCCAACCCCCACCCCCAGGAGGTCAGAGGGGAAGAACCCTGAGAAGAGGAGGGTCCCAGACCAGGTTCCCCAGTCCCGGGTTAGAGGCGTTTAGTCACCTCGCCACCTACAAGGCGCCTCCCACAGCGGCCGCCAGGGGGCAGCAGCCACTCGCTCAGTGGGAGCCTGTAAATGAGATTTACCAAAAAGGTTCCACTCCCCACCGCCGTCCCCTCCCGCTGCTGTCGTGCCTCGGTCCCTGACCTGCTCCTTGGGCCCAGCCTGCGGACTCCCTGGACCCTTCTGACGGCCTTAAGCGCTCCCCAGTCGGCCGGCTGTGGTGCCGCGCACCGGCTCCCCAAATGCCGCCTCCTTTCCGCCGGGGTCCACAGCAGCCCCAGACGCTGCCCCGGGAGCGGGAGCCCGGCCTCTCTGCGGCCGGCGCCTAATTACCCGCCTCGCCGCGCGCTCGCCTTCCGACCCGCGGCGGGGGACGTGCGGGGACGCTCGGCGCTCCCGGCTGCACCCTCCCCGCCAGCCCTTCGGAGACGGCCTGGCGCCGGGGCCTGGACGTCCTCCCGCCCGAGTGCCTCGCCGGGCGCTGCGGGCACGGCCCGGGAGGGGCGCCGCATCTATATGCGCCCGGCGGCCAGGCAGCGCCGCCCCCACCCCCGCCGCGCGGGCCCGGGCTGGCCGGGGAGGGTCGGAGGCTGGGCTCTCTCCCGCGCGCCGCGGAGCCGCCTCGCTCCTCCGCAGGCGGAGCCTCCTTCCCCCGCCCCCTCCGTCTCGCTCCCTTGTTCTCGCCGGGGCCGCTCAGACCTGCAGCGGAGCCGCGGCGCCCGCTCGGATCGGCTCGGGGCTGCGCCCCTGGGACCCGGCGAAGGGGGCTGGCGGGGACGCTCCCCGCCGGCCTGGGCCCCTCGGCACTGTCAGGTAAGGGCGCCTGTCCCGGAGCCCGGGATCGGGAACCCGCGGAGGGGCAGCAGGGGGCCCGCAGCCTGCGGGTGTCTTAAGAGCGGTGCGCTCCGCGGCTGGGAGCCCACTGCCGGTTCCCTTCTCCCGCGCTCTACCTCTTTCCCTTCTTCCCCCGCACGTCTCTCCCTCTTTTCCCCATTTTCCTCTTCCTCGGTTTCTCTTCACCCTCCTTCTCTCTGCCTGTTTGCCTCCTCTGCCCCTTCCCTCTCCTTCTTGCCCTTTCTTCACACCCTCTTCCTCTTTGCCGTTCCTTCCCCTACCTTTCCTTTCCTGTCTTTCTCTTTGCCTTTTCCCGCTCTCCTTTCCTTCCCCTGTCCCTTCCCCTCTCGCCTCCTCTTTCCTTGCCTCTATCCTGTTTCCCACTCCTCCAGCCCTTTCCTCTCCTCGTCCCGCCTCCGGCTCGGTCCCCCGCTTCCCTCTTCCCCCGGGAGGGAAAGGACTGGCAGGTGTGTGTCTGCTCTGGGGGAGGAGGGGCAGCAGCCACAGCTACCTGAGCACCCCCCCCCCCCAGGAGGAGAGGGAGGAGACAGCAGTGGGAAGGGTCCTCTCTCTGGCTCCATTCCTGAAGCCCCTCCTGGCTGCCCCCCCCCCCCCCCCCCCCCCCCCCCCCCCCCCCCCCCCC